>NC_056746.1:575772413-576047413 GCF_019279795.1 Protopterus annectens
TCTATTTTTTCTTGGTATGATGTACCCTGGAGAGACTATTTCAGTATCTTGAATATGTGGTTTTAACCACGTTTCTGTTACTACTACTAGTATATCTGGGGACTAATGTTCAATCCATGAGTGAAATTCAGTGATTTTGTTGCAGATACTGCAAATATTTAGTATCATTATTAGCAAGCTTTTGGAGAGTGGAGAATGAAGAAAGGTGTGAAATTATGTGGGTCCTGGATTGGGATAAATATCTCCACATTAGGATAGTTTAAAGAGGTGGTGTATGAAGTGGTAGGGAAAGATGTTTTTAGTAGTTTGTTTATGAGCTGAATAGAATTTTAACTTAGGTTTATTAGTGAAGAAAGTGGTATTTGGTGAGCTGTGTATGGTTATATTCTATAAGACTCGCAGATATATTGGAGTAGCTGTCAGTATGCGTTTTCAGAGAGAGAGGCTGAAGTGGATGTCTTTACTGTTAACATAGATTACATTTGAGGAAAATGGCCTAATGAGAAGATTAGGGATATTGTATTGATACGAGTGTGAGGGTAGTAACATTTTGTGCAAGGGAGTAGAAGAAAGTTAATTCTAAAAGAAAGGAGGGGTAATAAGTGGTTGACAACAGATTTGTTTAAAGGACAGATATAGTGTAGAATATTTTGAAATGAGGAAATACAACTGAGGAATTAGAATAATTATGATATGGTGAGTAGATGTGGGTATGTGTCAGTTTGATAAGTGTAAATTGGGTGTTTATTGGATCTGGGTGATGAGGGGGAAGAGTTATGGTTAGCTATAAATGTAATTGATATAGGGAGAGTGGGAATGGGGGATTAAGTGAGCCCAGGCACAACGAGGGTGAATGGAGTGGGGCTACACAGGCACTGTTTTTGCTCTTACCTGAGCTGTTAGTCAGTGAAAAAAAAGTTGACTTGAAGTTGGGTTATTCTATTTTTTTTTTTTTTTTTTTTTTGCGGCCAATAGGAGTACTTGCACAGTAAAGAATTGAATGCGATGGACTAAGTAATTTGGATTAAGTAATTTAGTAATAAGTAATTAGAAGTAGTTTCCTTACCAAACTTTTGTCAATGCAGTGCTAGTATTGTAGCAATGTCCCTAATAGTGTTTTTTAAGTGATAGTATTTGTTTTTGTTGCAGAATATTTCTTTTTACCTGATTCTTTGGATATGTCACCTTTTCCTTGTTTGTATTAGGTTTGTCTTACATTGTTTCAATCCTTTGTCTCCAGTAGTCCTTACTCGTCAAGGTTTCTCTTGAAGAGTGTTAGTGAGGGGCTCTGCCTAATGTAGTTTGCAATTTTGTTCCAAAGCATGAGGAGTCTCTGTGACAGGAATCTATCCCTCCAGCATGTTCTATTTATTGTTGTGGTGAGGTTTTGCTCACTAGAGCGCGTGGCTTGCAGTGACTTAGACATGCTCCAGTTCTGAGTTGGACATGGCTTTGTAAGTCAGACAGAGATCACCTCTGAGTAAGCGATATGCCACTGAGTACAGCCGGAGTTTTTTCAGTCGGGCTGCATAGGACATATGTTTGAGGCCAGTAATCCTCTTGGTGAGGTACTTTTGTGGTCTCTCCAGCTGTTGGAAGTATCTTGTGAGGTACATCTCAAATGGGGCATTGTACTTTATGATGGGTCTGATGAGTGACAAGTAGAGGGGCACTGTAACCTCTCTATTTCTAGATGTGAACCCTTTAGTAATTAGATGGGCCACATAGAAGAATTTCCTAACTACTTTGGCAATATGATTGTCAAAGGAGAGATTACTGTCTACCTGGGTCCCCAGATGTCTTCTTACCTCTTGTGTATTAAGGGGGCTGCCACCTATGTGGTAATTCGTGGGTGTCCCAAATGGGATGACTATGCATTTTTTGGCATTTAGCTTGAGGCCATGACTTTGACACCAGGTGTCCGTCTCAGTAAGGCCCTTTTGGAGGATGAGTAAGGCCCTTTTGGAGGATGTCCGTGTCAGCCGGAGAGTCAATTATGGCTCCCAGTTTGCAGTCATCAGCGAACTTGGTTAGCTATAGTCCTCTTCTGAGAAGTATATGCCAACCAAACAGTAGGGGTCCCAGGACCGAGCTTTTCAGGACACCACTTGTGACTGGTTTAGAGTCGGACCTGGAGCCCGCTATTCTTGCCATGTGAGTTCTGTCTGTAAGCCAGTTGGAAACCCATCTCGTGACATAGGGGTTTATGTTCAGGCTGGTGAGTTTTTCTTTAATACCTGAGTAGGGAATGATATTGAAAGCCTTGGCGAGGTCAAGGTAGGCTGTGTGAACAACCTTTCCCTTGTCTATGGCCTTGGTGACTGTCTCGAAGAAGTCATCCAGGTTTAGTAGGCATGATCTGCCCTTAACAAAGCTAAACTGGGTCGGGTCAAGTGTTTGGAGGTTCCCAATGTCTTTGTTAATGAGTTCCATGATGATGCGCTCCATAGCCTTGCAGACCAGGCTAGTCAGGCTTATGGGGCAATAGTTACCAGGGTCAGTTGTGACCCCTCCTTTGTGGAGTGGAATAACCGTTGCTGTGCGCCATTCTGTGGGCACGTAGCCTGAGGAGAGGCTGAGGTTGAAGAGCGTGTTTAGGTGGGGGGTTAGTTCGTGCAAGACGCAGCCTGGGACACCATCTGGCCCCATTGACGCTGTGTTTTTGGCTTTTGAAATGGCTATTTTCACCTGTGTGTCTTGTGATTTCCAGGACACTACACTTTTCCGGTATTATTGTGGGCCCTTTTGGGGGGTGAGAGGGGGATGAAGTTTGCACTGACTCTATCTACCAGGATGTTGGCAATATCAGTAGGTTCAGTGTATTTTGTGCTATTTTGCACTATCTCAGTGCATATCTGCGAGTTGCTACTTAGATTCTTAACATGGTTATCTTTTGAATCATTAGCTATTTTTCTTTCGAAGTTAGCCTTGGATGATTTCATGAGGGGCCTTAGTTTCTTACTGATACTGATCAGGGATGTCTCTCCTTCTTGGGATTTGCTTTTTATCTGAACTAGTTTCCTCCTTCTATTGTACAGCCTGTTTATGGCAGGGGTCCACCAGACTGGTTTACTTCTCTTAGAGGAGTGAGGTATGTGTGATAATTACTGCTTCTGCAGTGATGGGTTGCTTGCAGTTCGCAGGCATGTTTTGATAAAACCTTTTGTTTTTCTCTCTTGGTATATGCAATGGTTTGTCCAAGTGGTAGATAGAGAATAGGTGTAGCATGTATTTAGCGAGATGTTTGGGTATAAAGAGTATAGGTTTATACTTTTGGTAGAGGAGATTAAGTGATGTGCAGTATTTTTTTTCCTGTTTGTAAAACTTTATTGCAGAGTTACTACATGGTTTCTCTACTTTATTTGATGTGTACTATTTGTCTTGGTGTACTTTTGATTTTCCTCATATTCACAGTGTATGTTAATTGTTTTTTTTTTACACTTCTCTTTTGTTTCAGTTCTGTCTGAAATTCATGGTGTCAAGACTTTCTTTGCATGTTTTGCTGATCGTTCTGTATTTTTGTGATATTTTTCTATTGTCTAATACTTTCATAGTTATTTGAAGGATACTGCTACATTTTCTTTTTTTTTGTTCTATGACTATGATTATTTTAAATTGGTTTAACAGTTTTGCTTGTAAAGAAGTATTTCTTCTTGAAAGTGTCACTGTTATTCTCTCTGCACTGTTGTAATCAAGATGTATTTTTAGTTGCAGTACCCGTGGGTGTAGCACTGAGCCCTGTTATTTGCAGTCATCTGTTTGGGAGCATAAGAAATTTTCTAACATTTTCTGATTTAATTTTTTTCTTGTGTGTGTGTGTATGTATAAGTATATATATATATGTGTGTGTGTGTATAATTATAATATACAACCCTTGCAGAAATACCACCCCTTTCCCATACCTCTCACCGCACCAGTCTTCCTTCTCTAGACCAAAGAATAGCCTTCTGCTACTAAGTTTAAACATCTGAAGCATAAACAAGATTTACCTACTATATGCTTTGAGATCCACCTATTCCCCTGATCTATTATCCCTAACTGAAACATGGTTAAAACCCACAAAACCTGATAGTGAATTCCTCCCACCTGGGTACAGTGTATTGCGCAATGATACATTATCCAAAAAAGGGGGGTGAGGTTGCATTATTTTACAACAACCTGAAAATATATACTATTGATCCTCCCCTCAGTACCTCTGAACAACTTCTAGACAAACTCAAACTTGGTGACAAAAAATCAGTCAGTATCATCACTGGCTATATACCTCCTGGCAACAATATTCTCCCTCTAGAAACCCCTCTAAATTGGGTTATCAAAATCTACCCCAAGACATAATCATCATAGGTGACTTTAATATTGACTGGCGCACATGCTCAAATAACCCCACCAACCATGTTAAGCTCTATAACTTCTCCCAAGTCATTCACTCTAGCACTAGGCTAGGAAACAGTAAAACCAAAGAAAGTCTCCTGGATTGGATCTTAATAAACAAGATCAGTGCTCCATACCAAGCAGGTGTCCTACCAGACACCCTCAGGTGACCACCAACCCACCTTCTTACTAAAATAAATACCATACCAACTCTACCCTCAGGTGACCACCAACCCACCTTCTTACTAAAACAAATACCATACCAACTCTACCCTACTGTCTCAAATTACCCGGTACAAACATAACGTCAACCCAAATAAATTCACACTTAAAATACCAAAATTGGAACATACTAAAAGAAAATCCCCTAAAAGAAGCTGTTAGTTAATTCAACAACACCTTCCTAAAAATCCTAAATGTCCATGCCCCACGTCGTACCACAAAACTCAAAGAATATAGCCTCCTGGTTCACCAAAGAGAAAAATAAGATGGCACAAAGAAATAGAGCCTGGCATCACTGGAGAGCCACAAAAAAAAAAAAAAACACAGCAACTAGAGAACACTTCCAAAAACTTAGAAATGAAGCTAAACAAACTATTCTCCTGGACAAAAAAAATTATTTCCTATATTTACAAAACAAGCACCAACATGACCCCAAAAAATTTTTGGCAGGAATTAATAAACTACTTTTCGTCCGGGAAAACTCTCCACCTTACCTCCAACCTCCACAAGTGAAATCACAAATATACCCAACTCATTCAATAAGTACTTCATAGAAACCATCTCCAAAGTAGTTCAACAACAGCCCCACAAGTCAGTCCCAAAACCACCTTCCAATTTCAACCCATCCCCACCAATTATGTCAAAAAATTACTAACTGAACTTAAACCCACTACCCTAGCAGCTGATGGTATCCTTGCAGAATACCTCCAGTTGGCCGCTAATGAGCTTGCCTTCCCAGTTTCTATTTTTTCTTAACAGATCCTTATCAGAAAGCACCATCCCATCTATAGTAGTAATAGGTAGCAGTGAGGATAGGTTGTTGCCCCATCGAAGTGTGTGTTGTCTACCTTGTAGATGGTTCTGGAACCAGGCTAGTGAGTGATTACTAAGGCCAAGGTTAGAGAGGGAGTGGAGCAGTTTAGGATGGTTTACCATATCAATGGCTTTTGACAGATCCAAGAATATGGCAGATGTTGGTTTACCTAAGTGTCTGTTGTAGTTGATTTAGGTTTGTAAAGTAAAGAAAGTACAGTTGTGTACACATACCATAAATGTAGATGTTCGAGTGTATTCACTATTGCAGTCATTACATTTGGGTTATCTGCTTGCAGACCCTCAGTCGGCCTGATTAACAAAGTCTTGGGTCCTGCGTTGGTTGCTGTCCCTTCTTCCATGACATCAGGTCGTCAAGGGTATAAAACATGCAGCTGACGCCATTACATCAGTTTTTCTTGCCCCAGATGTCAGGTGCCCCCCAATGGGAAGCAATTAAATATATAAAAGTACAAAGATATACCTCCAAAAAAGCAAATACGTCAAAAAGGCTTTTAAGCATAGTAAAGGAAAGCAGAGGTATAGTCAGAAGTTCGGGAGCTGGAGGGAGGGTAACCAGGACTGCAACAGTGAATAACACTCTAACATCTACATTTATGGTAAGTGTACACAACTGTACTATGTTCTTCATGTTTCACTGTTGCAGTCATTACATTTGGGTAGATTCCCAAAGCTATGGTTGGGAGGAGAAATATAGATAGCATTAGGTCCAGCTATAAGGCCCTGCAAGACTGCAGTGGCAAAGCCAGCTCTGGATTTAGAGAAAATTTACAAATGATAATGCTTGGAGAAAGTATGTACAGAACTCCAGGTAGCAGCTTCTTGGATGTCCCTGGTAGGTACCCCTCTGAGAAAGGCTGTAGAGGTAGATGCAGCCCTGGTGGAGTGAGGTCTGATCCCCTGGGGGATAGGTTTTCCATGGTGCTTATAGCAGAAATGAATGCAATGGCTTATCCATTTAGAAATGTTTTGCTTTGAAATAGCCTTCCCCTCTGCCCCTGCAGCAAATGCCACCAGCAGTTCAGATTTCCTTTGAAGTTTAGTCCTGTCCAAGTAGAATCTTAGTTGTCTGTGCACACCTAAGGAATGCATTATCCATTTCCCTTTATTCTGTGGATTGGGAAAGAAGGTTGGCAAATGAATGGACTGATTTAAGAGCCACACTGGATACCACCTTGGGCATGAAGGATGGATTGGTTCTGAGGGACACCCTGTCCGCATGAAAGATGATGAAAGGCTGCACTGCCATAAGGGCCTGTAATTCAGATACCATTCTAGCTGAAGTGTTTGCTAAAAGGAAATCTGTTTTCCAAGAAATAAATTTAAGTCTGCAGTAGCAGCTGGCTTGAAAGGAGGTAGAGTGAGTTTCTCCAAGACAAAGTTAAGGTCCCAGGCTAGGGTTGGAACTCTTCTGGGTGGTCTCAGATTTTTGGCCCATCTGTGGAACTGCTTGAGCAGTGGATGAGAGAAGAGGGGAGATTCTGTATTATAATGAGCTGAAATGGTTGAGGTGTGGATTTTAATGGAAGAAAAAGACAGGACCTTGTGAAGCATCTCAGTTAAGTATTGTATAATCTGAGGTAAAGGGTGCTGCTGTCCTCGTCCCTTGAGATTAGTTCCAGGCACAGGATCTTTTCTATTTTTCAGCATAGGATTTTCTAGTACTAGGCCTCCTTGCCTCTGAAATGATATCCATCACAGGTTTTCTGAGGGATGGTAAAGGAGAGATTAAGTAATTAGCCAGGCTGCAAGGTTCAGTTTTAGAAGCTGAGGGTGCAGAATCTGGTTCTCCTGCTGAGACAGCAGGGAAGGAGTCTGAGGCAGGTGCCATGGAGATAACCATGACACACTATGCAGGAGGGGGTACCAGTGTTGATGCGGCCAGTCTGGAGCAATCAAAATCATCCTTGGTTTGTCCTGTTTGATGTTTAGTATTACTTTGGAGAGCAGAGGGGGGAAGACTTAGACTGATAGGTTTTTCCAGCTGAAGGACTGAGCATCCACTTTCCAGGCTTGTTTGTGGGGAGTCCTTGTGCAAAATTTGTCCAATTGGTAGTTCTGGGGAGAGGCAAACAGGTCTATATCTGGGCTCCCCCATTTGCTTGTCAACATGTTGAAAATCCTTGGTTCCAGTTTCCACTCATGTGGGTCCATGAGTTTTCTGCTTAGTCTGTCTGCCAGTGTATTTAATTTTCGTGGCAGGAATTGAGCTTGTAGGTGCACTTGGTAGCTCAAGGCTGTGTTCCACAATGCCATGGCTAGTCTGCAGAGGGGCTAAGAATGTGTAGCCCCCTGCTTGTTTATGTACCACATAACAGTGGTGGTGTCCGTCTTTACCATTAGTTGTCCTGGAAGAATGTGGTCCTTGAAGGCTGTCAGAGCATTCTGTACAGCTAACATTTCTTTTTGATTGCTATGCAAGTGCATTTGAATTGGGTTCCATTTGCCCTGAATGCACTTCCCTGCCAGGTAAACCCCCCATGCATAGTCTGATGCATCTGTTGTTAGGGTTTGGGCGGCAGGGGGTGGTGTGAAAGGTAGTCCCTTGTTTTGGTGGCAGGCCTCTGCCCAGCAAAGGAACTCTAGGCGTGGGCAGGGTATGATAGGAATCATTGTTTCTAGGTCTTGAGAATGTTGACACCATAGGCATTTTAGATGCCACTGTAGTTTCCTCATATGCAGTCTTGCATATGGAATTAGAAGAATGCAGGAGGCCGTAAACCCCAAGGCTTGCAGTATTTGTCTTGCAGAGGGTTTTTGTGGCCACTTGTTTGAAGTAGGTTGTCAAATGAATTTGTTTCTCTGGCGTGAGGTAAGCCATCTGGGAGGTTGTATTCAAGCTTGCTCCCAGGAATATAATTTGTTGATAGGGTACCAGGTGGGATTTCTTTTCGTTTATGGTGTACCCCAGACAAGATAGAACCCTTTGTACAAAGGCCAGATGATTCAAAAGTATGTCCTGGCTTTCTGCCTGAATTAGACAATCGTCCAGGTATGTGTATATTTGAATATTTCTTTGCCTGCAAAATGCAATAACTGGAGCTAGGCACTTTGTGAATACCCTGGGCGCAGTAGATAAGCCAAAGGGCAGTGCAGAGAACTGATAGTGCGTGTAGCCTGCTTTGAAGCGTAGGTATCTTCTGCAAGATTCCCTTATTTGGGATGTGCCTGTATGCTTCTTTTAAATCTATTGTTGCCAACCAGGCATCTTTGCCTAGCATAGGAAGTAATTGGTGAAGAGTCGGCATCTTGAATTTTGGAATCTCCAAAAAGGTGTTTAGAGTAGACGGGTCCAGGATATGACATCATGAATTGCCTTTTCTGGGTACCAGGAAAAGTCTCAAATAGAAGCCTTGTCCCTTTTCCTCTTTTGGTACCAGTTGAATAGCCCCCATGCTTAAGAGAGAAAGTACTTGTTTTTGGGCCTCTGCCCATTGATTTGGGGGTAGGTCCGGCCACCCGCTTGTTGGCAATGTGTGGAAGTGAAATCTGTATCCCTTGGATTTGTCCTGGGTAATGAGTTCCTAATTCTTTGCATGAAGAGCAATCTTTCCCCCCAATGGGGCAGTCAGTTGATAAGTGCTTGGAAATTGTAAAAGGAAGTCATTGAGACAGTTTACCACAGGGGGGGTCTTATTATTCCCAGATTTGGAAGTGGAGCCCCCCGACTGCTTAGTTCTGCGAGTCCCCTGGGACTGAAACCTGGGGTTTTTGCTGTGTCTCGGTTTGGCTTGAGAAGACCTGGAAGGGGCTGGAAAGGACCAATTCTTAGAGAGCCAGTGCCTACTAAATCTAGGAGGCTGAACTTGTAAAATAATCTTTAACAGTTTGCATTGATTTAACTTTATCTTCCATCATTTTAAGAACTTCCTCAGCCTTGTTGCCAAACAGGCGGTCCTGATTTAAAGGAGCATCCAACAATTTAGCTTTAACATGATCAGGCAAAGATTGCTCCTTCAGCCAAGCATGCCTTCTGAGCACAGACCCAGTAACAGCAGCCCTGCAAGAGGCCTCTAATGAATCAAAACTACATTGCAAAGTATGTTTTCCAACTTGTTTAGCAGAATGCATTAAATCCTGTAATTCTTTATTTTCCACACAGTCAGGAATAGACATAATTTTCTGTTTAAGCAGTCCAATAACATGTTACTGATACTTTAACATATGAAACTGGCAGTTTGCAGAAGTGTAAACCTTCTTACCCCATCTATCCAGCGCCCTGAAGACTCCATCAGAAGGGGTAGGATTTTTAGCAGTGGAAGCCTTAATGCCCTTGGGCCCCTGTGAAATAGTCTCTGGATCTGCAATAGGATTTTTAAAAAGGAACTTGTGGGACTCTGGGACCCTGTAGTATCTGTCAGGTTTTCTGGGAGCAGGAGGCAGGGAATCATAGGCCAAACTAGATTCTGAAAAAGCATCATCAACAATGTCTAGTACAGGAGGAATAGCTAAAGGCCTATGCTGAGGTAGGAGAAGGAAATCCCAAAGCCTCTTTTTTGAATCAGAAAAATCCTGGCTTTCCCAGTGGAAATGCTCCCTTAGAGTATGCAAGGTTTCCCCAAAAGAAAAATCCTCAAGAGGGGGAGCAAAGGGAATGGAGTCCTCTGCATCAGAATCTTCATAAGTAGATAAGGGCAAATCCAGATCATCAGAAGAATCAGAAAAAACAGAATCCTGATCAGAAGATTCATAATCGACTTCAGTCCTAGACCTCTTAGAAGGGGGGGGGGGGTTGGTTAACCCTGATTAGAGTTAATAGATCTTCAGCCATTGTTATCATTTGTTTTTAGGCGTAGAGGCCTGAGCGTGTGGCCTGGGTGTCAGTTGTTTAGGCATGGATCAAGATTTAGGCCTAACTAAAGAAGGAGGCGTCTGTTTAATATGCAAGTCCGTAGGCCTGAATACACCCTCAGAAGCTAGTGCCTGCACTGCGTCTCCAGAGCCATCCAAGGTAGAGACATCCGCAGGTTTCATAGTTGAAGCATCTCATGGCATACCAGACTCCAAATAGGTCTCAGTAGAGGCCTGCAAATCAGAGGTAGCGGGTATCAGGGGCTGTGAAAGTGCCTCACTGAGTACTGGCGAACTGGCGACTGGCTTAGGAGAAGCGTCATCTGCAGTTTTGGACCTTGGCGACTTTATCTGTCCGTTTTTTCGGAATCCCAGTAGTGATGGCTAACCGATGACATATCTGGATAATTAAACCGAGAACCGAAATATTTAGAGGCGAAAAAATACAGACAATTGATAGTGCGCTGATTTAAATAAAGCACAAAACCGACAGCAAGGTACGTCGTGGTCAGGGCCTAGGCAAGGAATACAGTACGAATGAAAATATTTGAGATATTTGCTTTCCACAGGTAATGCAATTATTAAGTTTTACTGACATCGGTAAGGAGTAAGAAAAAGTTTCCCCAACGGGGTACTTAGCTTTAGTTGACTTGGTTCTGAAACTCGAAAACGAAAATTTCAGGAGTCTGCCGACCGGCACTTGCAATCTGCTTCGGGCACCACACGGCAAGAAAGACTGATGTAATGGTGTCGGCTGCATGTTTTATAACCCCGACGACCTGACATCATGGAAGAAGGGACAGCAACTGACGCAGGACCCAAGACTTTGTTAATCAGGCTGACTGAGGGCTACCTGCAAGCAGATAACCCAAATGTAATGACTGCAACAGTGAGTACACCTAACTTCTACATTTATGGTAGGTGTACATAACTGTACTTTCTTCACATTACAAACTTAATCAACTGCAACTGATACTTGGGTAAACTAACATATGCCATATTCTTGGATTTGTCAAAAGCCTTTGATTATGGTCAACCATCCTAAACTGCTCCACTCCCCTCTCTAACCTTGGCCTTAGTTCTGGAACCAAGCTAGTGAGTGATTACTATCTACAAGGTAGACAACACATTGTTCGATGGTGCAACAACCTATCCTCACTACTACCTATTACTACTGGAGTCCCACAAGGGTCCATCTTGGGTCCCCTTCTATTTTCCATCTTCATTAATGATCTCCACATCATCTGCCAAGATGCAACTGATGTGCAATATGCTGATGACTCAGTATTAGTCTGCTCAGCCAGTAACCCCCAGGAACTCCTCTCCATCACTCAAAAATCCTTCCAAACTGCCGAAACCTGGTTTCTCAACAAAAACCTTTTACTTAATCCCGAAAAGACCAAACTGTTGCTCTTTAAACCAAACAAATCCACTCTTATGCCCATCTCATTCAATTCCTGTCCAGAGATGGGACTATCATCTTTCCAGACACTCATACTAAACTGCTAGGAGTAACCCTTGACAGCAACCTCCAGTTCGATCTACCCATAAACCATTCTATTAAAAACATCCATAAAAAAACTGGGCAGTCTTTATAAAACTAAACTATTTCTAACTCAACCCACAAGAATAAACCACTTCCTCTCCCCACTATTATACACCACTCCTATCTTCACCAGCCTACCCAAAACTGAAATGGCCAAGCTCAACACCTGCTCTAATCAAATTGCCAGATTCATGACCAGTTCCCCTCAGTGTCCACCACTGTCAGTCACTACATCAACTTCACTGGCTTGAATTCCCACATCTCCTCTCATTCTACCAGTTATTTCACTCATAAACTCTTACTACATCCTGAAAAAACACCAGCACTATATCTAATCTACTTAAACTACAAGCCAATCCCAGACAACTTCACTCTAGTGAAAAAAGACTAATCAAGGTAACCAAAACCAGTAACTCAGCGGGTGGCTCCCTATTCCCCCAACTACATAGGTAAAATCTGGAACTCATTATCTTCAGTCATTACCTCTGCCAACTCAATGGTTACATTCAAAAAACTTCTAAAAGAACACCTATTACTCGCATGGAAATGCACTTGCCACCTCCCAGGTTGACCTACTATACTCACCCTCTCACCCACCCACTTTTTTCCTCCCTCTTCTATAAGGTGCTTCACCTCGTAACACCTTCCTAACAGTCCAACCAAATGAGAACATATACCATTCCTAACCCATCCTCTACCCACAAAACAAACCCTAACATTTTTCTCTCAAACCTGTCTTGCTTATGCTTGTCTCAAGCTATGTTATCTGGAATGCAGGACATCCCATGTACTATCGTACTTTTAAACTTTTTAAACCATGGTATTTAGATAAATCTTCTAATTCCAAAGAATGTTGTACTTTGATTCTGTAATCCTATGCAATCTTGTAAAATCATGTGTTTTCCTACAGAATTTGTATAAATATCTTACTTGTTTGTTAGTATTCTGTGGAGCTTTTCTCCCAGGGCCTCTGCTGAAAATGGACATGTATCCAGTCGGATTCTCCCACGCACGCACACACACACACACACACACACACACACACACACACACACACACACACATGTATAATATAATTTGCAGTTTTAGGATCTGCAAATATTGTGAGTCGCTTTAATTTTGTGGATGCTGCAGCTTTAATTGGTCTTTTTGTTCTTTTTTGAGTACGAGTTCAGTTGGTCTGTGTAAATGTTCATCAATTAGGGCTTCTGCATTTGATGGATTAAGCATTTCTAGCTTGGCTCATTTGTTTTTTCCATTTTATCAAGTTGAAAATAGCTAATAGTCAGTACCTTTTTAAAGTTTCTCCTGTGTAGAATGAGACATCAGTCTATTATTCTTCTAAGCCTGCTCATGTTTTGCACAACAAACTATTCTTGAGTCCCTGTCAAATAAAGAAAAAGTGAATCTCTTGAAATTTGTTGCATGGGACTGGATGGGCTTTGTCTTTTTTTCATCTGGCCATTATAGCGATATTGAAAGTGTTAATGACCCCCCCCCCCCTCCACCAGGATAGAGCTCATTAGGGTCTGTGTCATCTGAGTACGGAATAAAGACGTCAAATGCTGCGTTGAATGAAACATTCAAAATGTCATTCAGTATGGTTTGTCACATCTAAATTTTGTGTTGATACCCCCCACCCACAAGTGTCTTTTCCAGATTCCATATTTAATGTAACCAGCTTTAAGCTCACTGCACTTGGGGTGGGTGGGGGGTTGCGAGCAAAAGGTATTCCCTTCTGTTCAGAACTGATGGTCAAGGACACCGCATATACAAATGCCGTAGATATAGCAAACTTGCTGGCTGACAGATTCAGCGAAAATATCACCCCTCTGTCTCCCCATCAGCAAATCAGGACATTCCCAGTACCTGCCCCTTCCCCTTGTATCTAGGGATCAGGTCATCACTGCTGTCTCAAAGGCAAAAAAACAGCCTGCATGGGACCTGCTAACATCCCAGGCTGCATCCTACATGAACTCTGGCAGGAACATGCAGCACCATTAGGCACCCTATTCAACCAAAGCCTTGAGTACTGGTTTTATCCCAGCTGAGTGGAGGACAGCCACTGTCATCCCTTTACACAAAGGTGGCGCATCCACTAATCTAGGAATTATAGACCCATAAGCCTAACTAGCCTTATCTGCAAGGCTATGGAATGGATTATCATGGATCTCATAAACAAGGACATTGACGACATCGAAACCCTCAATCCCACACAGTTTAGCTTCGTCAAGGGGAGGTCATGTCTGTTAAATTTGGTCAACTTTTTTGAGACAGTCACCAAAGCCGTGGATGAGGGTAAGACAATGCACACTGCCTACCTTGACCTGGCCAAAGCCTTTGACACTATTCCCCACTCAGACATAATATATAAACTCTCGCAACTAGGCATCCGTCCGTATGTTATCAGATGGGTAGCCAGCTGGCTCACTGATAGAACCCACCTAGTCAAAATAGGGGAAGCTACCTTAAGCAATAGACCTGTATCGAGTGGCGTACCCCAGGGTTTGGTCTTGGGGCCTCTGTTATTTGGGATATACTTTTCTGAGGTACAGGCAGTTTGCAGATGAGTGCAAGTTGGGAGCTGTCATCAATTCCCCTAGTGACATGGACATCCTCCAGGAGGGTCTCACCCAAACAAATGACTGGTGCCAGAAACATGACCTCAAGCTGAATACAAAAAATGCATCATCGTCCCCTTTGGAGAGAGAAATGTCCCCACAAATTGTCACAACAGCGTTCTAAGCATGCAATCATTCGTGAGGGATTTGGGCACCCAGATTGATAGCAGCCTGACTTTTGATCATCGTGTTGCTTCCATTGTACAGAAAGCTTTTTACATGGCCCACTTCATAAGTAAGGGTATCTCATCCAGGGACAAGGAGGTCATAACATCCATGTATTCTTTCCTTATAAGGCCCATTATTGAGTACAGTGCCCCATTCGGCATGTACCTTGCAAAGCACATGCAGCAGCTGGAGAGACCACAGAGGTTCCTCACCAGGAGAATCCAGGGCCTCAAAAATCTGCCATACACAGATAGGCTAAAAGCCCTGTACCTCTACTCTGTTTCATACAGACTCCAAAAAAGAGAAGTGGATTCTGCTAGAGAACACTCAGCAAAACAAAAACAGTGTAAATACTGGAAGAGCATTGCACCACAGATAATAATATTTCGTCTAAGTCTTCAGGCGTACTGAATAACCAAAACAATACATGTGTAGCTTCAAAACAGTAACTTCAATTACAGGCTTTTACCATGCTAAATTCACAGTATATAAAACATATAGCTTTGCTGTCACAAAAGCCAAATGGCATTTTAGTTCCACAGCTTTGAAACGGGTAAATACCATGAAAACAGAAAAACGAACCTAAAAACAAAGAACCCTTCTGATGTAAACAATGGACAAGCGCTTTCAGCTTTTTCAAGCCTTCTTCAGATCCAAGTAGGTAAACAGGGTTCAGTGTTTAAAAACTAGTATCATCCAATGAAACAAACTACGAGTGACGAATGTCAGCCAATCAAGATGGTCCATTGGTACACACCTCCATGACATTCCGACGAACATAAATTTAAAAACTCTTTATTTAAAAATAGCACAACAGTCTTGCATTCCTTTAAACAAAATCAGACATGTTTTCAGAATGGATCATGGTAAAGAACCTTTTCAATGGGTTCTAGTTCAAAAAACGAGCTCCACATAAAAGCTAAGTTTGAGGTATTTAAGCATGGAAAGCAAAACAAATCATGAGCAAACATAACTCATTGTTCGTCTACCAAAAATTCATAAAGATCTCAAACATCCACCTTTGCGACCAATTGTGGCTGGCGGAGGATGGTTGACTGAATACATTTCTATGTTTATTGAACACGAATTTAAAAAGATGTTACCTAGGGCCTCCACTGTGATTAAAGATACTGCTGAGTTCCTACGACACCTATATGTAGCTCTAGAAAATCGTGATGATCTCGATAGTCTGCTTTTGGTAACTATAGAAGTAAATAGTTTATTCGCTTCCATACCAAACAATTATGTCATTGAAGCTGTAAGAGAATTTCTAACCGAAGAGATGGTAGACTCACGCTTGATATGTGATCTTTTGGAAATCATGCTGGACTACAAGGTATTCACCTATGACAATAGCTACTATTGGCAGAGATGGGGGGTTGCCATGGGTACCCCCTGTGCCAATAGTTATGCAAACATGGTTTTAGCCAAATGGGGGAGAGGTTGGTCCAAGGATGCTAATAACATTTGGAATGACCAGATAATTCTTTACAATCGGTTTGTGGATGATACCTTCATTGTATGGAAGGGCAATGAAGATTTAAGATTCTTTGTTAACTTTCCGTCACAGACAACTACCTTCCTGAAATTCGATGTAAAAACATCTAGAGAGATGATTGAATTTCTGGATGTGAGACTTGTTTCTAGATCTGGAAAAGGGAATAGACACTTGGGTCTCTACAGGAAAGACATAGCTCTCAACCTTCCATGTCCAAAATGAGGAACACTAGCCCTCATAATGTGGAACAAATGGGCAAAATGTGGAACACATACTAATAGCTTACTAACAACTTCAACTAGGAAGGTCCTAGGATGGTTAAAATATGCTGGTTTTACATGTAAAGAAGATATTTTAATGAAGTAATATGATTCATTTCTATTTACAATGGATTTCACTTAAAAAAATTCCTAACACTGAATGTGTGACAGAGTCTTTCAATGTGGAACTTTCAGGAACTTCGAGGAACATGAACCTTTTAAGACCCCAAAATGAGGAGTGCCCTAATGAAATTACATACACAAGAGGTATGAGGAAAGATAAGTGGCCAAACCACATGCTCCGCTTTTCCAGTATGCGTCCCAGGCATATTTTCTCTAATATTGTTGAAAATCATGTACAGAAGAGGAAACCTTTCTCCAAGAAGAAAAGAGGCTTATTAAAAATTTTAGCCAACGAGGCTATGGAAAGAAAAATTTAGAATTGAATAAGACTAGAATTACTGACATACGTAAAGGAAAAGGTAAACCTTTTTATTCCTCTAAGGTTACAGAAGGTGAAAGTGCACCATCTTCAGCTATACATAAAAGAACATCTAATTTAAGGGTTAACCTGACTTACACCATGGACCATGATCATGTATGCCAAGTGATCAAAAAGTTGTGGCCGATTCTAACTTCGGATAAAACGTTAAGAGATTGTTGGAGATAACCCAAGTTTCCTATTTAAAAACAAAAAGAATCTTAAAAGAATTTTATGTTCAAATGATGGGACATACACCAACTATGTACATAATAGTTTATCGGGAACAAAGAAATGTGGCTTCTGCAAGGTCTGCAATGTAATCAATTGTAGCAACACATTCAAGCATCCGGTTACCAAACAGACATATGTTTTTCATGGATCAGCTAATTGCTTAACCTGCAATATTGTTTACATAGCTACCTGTACTTTATGTACAGCATTCTGTGTTGGAAAAACTAACATGAAGTTAAAGGAAAGAATTACTAAACATCAACTCTCTTTTCCTTCATTTACATCAACTCTCTCTTCCTTCATTTACGTGAGCATGAAGGACATAGCTTTGTTTTTATGGTCATTTCCAAGATACAGTTTACTTCAAGAGAAGGAGATCTGATCAGTCTGACTGAGAAAGAGGAAGCTAAATGGATAATGCGGTTGAGGGCAGATTGCCCTCCCGGCCTTAATGGCTGTGTCCCCTTAAAACCTTTCCTCAAAAATAGACTAGCAATGAGTTATGTTTGCTCATGATTTGTTTTGCTTTCCTTGCTTAAATACCTCAAGCTTAAATTTGATGTGGAGCTTGTATTTTGAACTAGAACCCATTGAAAAGGTTCTTTACCATGATCCCTTCTGAAAACATGTCTGATTTTGTTTAAAGGAATGCAAGAATGTTATGCTATTTTTAAATAGAGTTGTTAAATTTATGTTCATCGGAATGTCATGGAGGTGTGTACCAATGGACCATCTTGATTGGCTGACATTCGTCACTCATTGTAGTTTGTTTCATTGGATGATACTAGTTTTTAAACACTGAACCCTGTTTACCTACTTGGATCTGAAGAAGGCTTGAAAAAGCTGAAAGCGCTCGTCCATTGTTTACATCAGAAGGGTTCTTCGTTTTTCTATTTTCATTATATTTACCCGTTTCAAAGCTGTGGAACTAAAGCGCCATTTGGCTTTTGCGACAGCTAAGCTATATGTTTTATATACTGTGAATTTAGCATGGTAAAAGCCTGCAATTGAAGTTGTTGTTTTGAAGCTACACATTTATCGTTTTGGTTATTCAGTATGCCTGAAGACTTAGATGAAATATTATTATCTGTGGTGCAACGCTATTCCAGTATTTTCATACAGACTCCACAGAGGTGACCTCTGTCAGGCGTACAAGGTGATCTCGGACCCCGCCTTGATGGGACTGCTGCATATCCACAAGTCACCTCAAGTAACCTGCACATGCGGCCTCAACCTGGTCTGTAACATCAATAGGACTTGCTGGAAGGACAGATTTGTGTCCCATAGACTCCCCCATTTATGGAATAAACTCCCTGTCCATGTCAAGCTGAGTATCTCTTTACCCTTTTTGAAGCGCAATCTGGATAACTGGGTGGGAAGTAGAAAATACATCCATGGGATTCCACCTGTGTCGCTACTGGACAGGGTCATCGGGTGCTGGTTTGTCTATGCATGGTCTAAACTCTTGGCTAGGCTTATAAGGATCTCCAGGCCAATAGCCTAGTAATTTCCTATGATCCTGTTCCTCCTAATAGCATCTTTCTTCTGCAACTGTGTTTTGGCCAGAGTTACATTACTGCACAGTTGTTTATTACACCAGTCTTTCCCAGCCATACCCAATCTGTAGTGACCCCACTTTCTCCACCACCCAGACTAGGCATGGTCATTAGCTTTGCCTTGAAAAGAGCATAAGGGTGAGTTGTTGTTAGATGTACATGAGATGATGGCAGTGTAGAAATGAGATACAAGCATGCTTACTTTTAAGCAACCTGTATTTGCACGCCTATGCTGCTAGTGTGTTACATGAAGCACGTGAGTAACAATACAACCCAAGCAAGCAAGCCGGTATACATTAGTCAAAAAGAGGTCCAAGAGGCTTTGTTTAGGCACCTCGTGAAGCAGTTCATGGAGTTGCCATCACAAATCTGACGTAGTGGTGCATCCCACAGCTTATGAACAAAATAAGAGCAGCATTTTGAGTCTAAAATACCCATGCTTAAACAGTTCCTTTTACAAGGCAGCAAACTAGAGTACCCCTGAAGACACAGTGCATGAGAATTCTTCCTTTTATATGGGCAGGCACTTGATCATGTAGGGCTTTACATAACCATCCCATATGCTTTTGCTGCGGTAGCGTTGTCACCTCACAATAAGACACTGTCCTTTTCGATTCTCAGCCAGAGCGTCTTCTGCGTGGGGACATGTGTGGGCGCACCTTCGTTGAAGGTTGTGTGTCAGGGCTGGAAACTCGGCACGTAAAAATCTATCTGCCAATCATTAGCGGACCGGAGTTCCGTTGTGGCGACCCCTAACTGGGAAAAGCCGAAAGACACAACATCAACAACCCTGTAAGGAATTTCATTGCTTAATTCTGCACTGAGGCATTTCAAGCTCCAATAATGAAATTTTATTTATTTATTTTACATTTGTTTACCGGGATAGTCCGACTGGACTGGGTCCATTTACAGCAGAGGTCTGGAGAGAAAAGCTCCACATATATTAACAACGATACAAGAATTTAATACATAGTAGTAAAAACTAGAGATAACGCATTGTAACAGCAAAAATTCAGCTAATAAGACAGAAGTGTAAAACAGACAGGATACAACTTCGCAGTTAAATAGACAAAAAAACATTTTAGCATTGAGTCATTACATACATCATGTTAGAATAAATAGCTATATTAAGAGATGAAACTTGTTGGATGTATAAAAAAAAAAAAAAAAAACTGTAGCATTTACAGTGGACAAGTAAAAAGCCCTTCCAACTTTCCACAGAGCTAAAGCAGTGATTTTACGTTATGCATGGGCATAGCCAGGTGCTTATGAGATGTGATTTTAGAGAGTTTTTGAAGTGTGAGATAGTGAGGATGGAGGTCAGTGAAGGGGGAGGTTGTTCTAGTTTCTAGCAACGGTGTGGGAGAAAAGTGCTTTGCCAGCAGTGTTGTTAGCCCTAGAGATGCATAGAAGTGATTTGTCACTAGAGCAGAGTGTGCGATTTGTTGCATAGCAGTTAAGTAGTAACTTAGTGATGGGGTTTTGTCAGACTACTTCAGAATGCTATAGGCAATGACCAGTTGGTAATTTAGTAGTTGAGGAAATTCTAACCATTTTAGGTCCCAGCTAGACAATGATGGGATCTGAAGGTGGCGTTGTTAGCAAATTTGGGAATATTATTATAGCATGACTCAAGTTTGTCAAGGGCAAGTTTTCTAATATGAGTAAGAATTGGTGCTGCATACATTAGTGTGGACAATAGGTGAGTTTGGGCTAGGGTGATCCATGCTTGATCGGAGAGGAAATTTTTGTAACTGTATAATGAACCCATTTTTTGGTGAACCTTTTTGATGGTTTGATAGGTATGGACATCAAAGAGAAGGTTTTTGTCAATCTCAACACCCAGGAGTTTGGTATGGTCAGAAGGAGAAATGAGAGAACTATTTTTGGAGGTAATAGAAAAGGAAAGAGGAGCAGACTTTGATTTGTTGGGGTAAATAAAAGCAATTTAGTTTTATTAGGGTTAAGGATGAGTTAGATATTTGTGATCCAATTTTCCACAGAGCTAAAGGACTCCTGGGTCTGTTGTTGAAGAGTGGAAAGAGATGGGGCTGAGCAGATTAAAGTCTAATCATCTGCGTACTGTACGAGTGTGGTATGCTGGGTGGAAGTATGTAGGTTGTTAGTGTAGATAGAAAAGAGAAGTGGGCCCAGTACTGAGCCTTGAGGTACACCTATGAAAGTTGGAAGTAGAGGAGATAGTGCCCCTCCTCCTTGCCTTGCCATTGGACAGATTGCTGCCTATCCGCTAGATAGTTCTTGAACCAGGCAATAGTAGAAGGGGCAAAGGATAGGGATGCTAGTGAATCTAATAGTAGGGAGTGTGAGACCATATCAAATGTTTTGGATCGATCCAAAAGTGTAGCAGATGTATAGTATAGTCGTTTATGTATTGGTTTACTAGATTGGTAAATAAGAGAAGAGCGGTAGTTGTACTGTGGTGTGGTATGAACCCGTGTTGTGTGGTGGAGAGGAGTTTGTGTGTGTTCAGGAAGTGTAAGACTTGAGAGTGAATACATTTCTCTAGCAGCTTGGAGGGGGGAGATAGAATAGCTATAGGATGATAATTAGAGAAGTCGTAGGAATATAAATTAAGACACTTTCCACAGTTGAGGGATGTAAGATTCTTTTATGGAGCGGTTTATGAGGATGGAAACAGGGTAGGATAAGGATTCTAAGTCTACCTGCCAACTTCCTAAAACTAGCCGATCAGCTGCAAGGGTGATGGGTTTTAATTTCAATAGTAGTTTTTTAATTTTGGAGGTGGGAACAGGTTTGGGGGGGGGTGTTGTTATCTAAACACGGCTGGATATGTGGAGGGTTGTTTTTGGACAGTTGGCTGGATAGTGCCATTATGGATTCTGCAAAGTGGTGGTTAAATTCAGAGGCTATGTCCATATTGCTATTGGTGGAGTTGAGAGCTGGAGTAGTAGTTTTGCCTGGTTTAAGTAGGGAGTTAATAGTTTGCCAAAACTTTTGAGGATTTTTTGAGTGTTTATTTGGACAGTAATAAAGTATTTCTGTTTATCAAGTTTGGGTTGTATTTTGGCCTGGTTCCTAAGCTGTTGGTAGTTTTGTTTGGCTTGGATGGTGTTACCTCTTTTTCAGATTTTCCAGGTCTTATCTCTGGACTTTAGTAGAGCTCTTGTGTCCCTACTTAACCATAGTGCATAGTTAGTCTTAACTCTAATTTTCCTGATGGGGGTGACTCTGTTAAGGACATCAGTGAAGGTACTGTTAAAGTAGTCAGCTGCCTGGTCTAAACCAAGGGAAAGTAGTGGCTCCCAGTTGCATTGTTTTAGAATAGTGTTTAGATCCTGGGGGTTTAGGTTGAGGTCATTTTGGATTTGTCTATAAGTTATGGGCTTAGGTATGTCTGTACATTTACGTACTAGGAATGTAGGAAGGTGGTCACTAAGACTGTCTTGATAAACAGCCTGTCTGGTAGTTTTGCTTAGGGCCATTGACCAGTGTCCAATCAAGGATTGATTCTTTTTGGGATTTTTTTTTTTTGTCTGCTTTAGTGGGTTTTTGAGTAACTTGAGAGAACCCATAGAGATTTATGTGATTAGTGGGGCTGTTGGAATTGCAGGCCAACCATTCAGTATTCAGGTCATCTAGTAGGATTGTTTCATGTGGGAGGTCATCTCTAGTCCATTGTAGAATTTCCTCAGTTATAGGAGAGTTATTTCCTGGAGGGATATAATGGCAGAGAATGTTAATTTTTTTTGTTTTGTTTCGTTTCTATACAGGACAGACGCAAGTGTTTCGGCATTATTAAATTTAGGTAGAGGGGTTTGAAGAGGTTTAAGGTGTAGCATGTTTTTAAAGAGAATTGCAACTCCACTTCCTTTTATACCCACTCTATCCTGTCTTAAGATATTATAACCTGGAGAGAGGATCTCTTCATTTTGGGTACTGGGTTTTAGCCATGTTTCTGTTATAGTCAGTATGGCAGGAGTGTAGTGGGTTGTAAATGCATGCAGGTCAGGTAGTTTGTTAGATGTACTCCTTGTGTTTAATATTAAGAATTAAAAGATCAGATATCTGTTTAGATTTGAGTATAACTTTGAGTGGACCTGGGTTTAGCTGTGTGTCTCCTGAGAGAAGTCATCTATTTGTGATGGAATGTGTTTGATTGTGTGAGTTACTTCTATGGTAGATTTAGGTGTTTTTCTAGTATTGCATCTTGGTAAGTAGGCCTTGTGTATATAAAGTATTGTGGTATCATTAAATATTGGAGAGGAGATGAAAAAGTTTGTGTGTTTTAGTAGATGTGGAAATGTGTTGTGTGGAATGTAGTATTGTCTAGTGATTATATTAATATGTATGGATGTGATGTAGGCTAGTGTTGTGAGGAATAGTGAGAGACATGTTGGTGTGATATGCATGCTGTCTGCAATTTATGTTTGGGTACTAGGCTATGTGATAGAGGTGTAGTGGTGGTAAAAGGTTGTAATTTGTAGCTACAGTGTGATCAGAAGTAATATGTATTTTTACCAATTAAAAGTAATTTAGCTAATTATAGTTACTGTCTTTACCAGTTACCCTTTGCCTTAGCTGCATTGGCTGGTTAGCATATATTGTTTACCTTGGCCCCAAGGCCTGTAGCTACATGGACTGAATAGGAACATAGACTCGCTGCAGCACATTTTATCTTTGCCCCAAGGCCTGTGACAACAGACAAAGATGAATATATTTTCTCACCATCAAATAAACAAATGGTTGGATAGAACCCCTTAGGTTGAACACAGGTCTGTTGCAAAAATCCAACCAAAGCACAAGACAAATAGAACCAAAAAGAGATCCTATATGCTTGCGATTGAACAACCTCAATATTTTGCAGCCACAATTAACTTCGGGCAACCGCACTGGCCAATTATTCCACCAAAGTGAAATAAAGGTCCAACAAATTAATTCTTATAGTTAAATACCTTGCCCAATATTGTCCTTATAAATGTATTATTAAACATGCCAAGCTTGGGTAACCCAACCAAAGGTCTCAAAAATGTAACCTGCAAATATTGCTGTACAAAAGTTACAAGATCTGTGATACACCACTATAGACTAACTGTTGTGCCTGCTGCCACCTTCTCTTTATCAAACCAGTTTTGAATTTACATTGATATTCTCCACAGGTGACCATCGTGACCCAGTTATACCACACAAGTGAAGAAAAGGTCTGATTTGATAAATATGCCCACTGGCATGTAACAGTAAAGGTTGCCCAATAATATATAACAAAATAATAACAAAGGCTGTTTCCACTCAAATACATAACCCCTCCATCAGTATCTTAATAACCACAATAAATTCACTGCTACCTTTAGTACGCACTTCATTATAAACATAATGAAAAGAACCGCCAAAATATATAATGATGGCCCCTCTACATACAAGCAGTAAACTTCAGAATACAGGAAATTCCCGTAACCCATTAAATTTTTTTTTTTTTCACACTGTTTCAACAATTTCTTCCCAATTCAAGAGAAGCATTCCAGTATTGATAGTATCTGTAAATTTAGTTTCTAAAGCACATACCCAGAATAATACACTCAATAATATCTCAAACACTTTAAACAGTCACAGCTTTCACAAACGGGAAAATTCTGTAACATATTCACTAATATATTTCAAAGTCCATACCACCTACAGAAGATCAAAAAAGTCCATAGATGTGATATTTCCACTTCAAACTGATACCAGCACAGACATATGTCACCAGCTGTATGAAAAACTGTTAACCAAATATGAACTTGTTAGAGTGCTCTTCAAAGTGATAAATTACTGGGCACACACGGATAGAAAACCGTCTTTCACAAATTGTATGGTCAAAAAAGTTATATATACCAAAGAGCAACTTCTTCATACAGTTGAAATGAAATTATTCACCACTTCTGCCCAAACTCCAGTCCTCCAAATTTTTGAAATATCCACTTTGCACAGGCTAACAATTCCCAGTTAACTTCAGTGGCTAAATCTAATCTGCGACCCGTGATACTGCTTCAGATGCAAGTTCATTTTACCTTTGTCCACTCAGTAGAGCTCATACACAATAAGGCACAGCATAGCTAGCCTGCATAAAGCTCTTGTGACAGGCCAGGCCCAAAACAATCGCATCACTGCATAAAACATAAGATAAAACAGCAATAAAGTTTAACTGCGGACATTAAACTGCATAGCTGCATGTTATCACGCCAGCAGAAACGTCAAAATGTTACACAAACACGCATCTATTGCTCTAGTGGCGATCCAGAACCAAATCTGCTGCTCTACCCACTTCTTTCAGTCACGCACTCCAAATTTCTGACTTTGCAGTAGTCTAAACTCACAATAATCTCATCCTGCACAGTCGTATGTTATCTGATGGAGTAAAGTGCATAAGATGAGTAGTAAAGTGCATAAGATGAGTGCCATTCCTCATTTGGTAATGACACAACCAAGTAGTGGGTGACATTTGGTCCTGAAATGTGATTTGGTCATTGAGGGTCACAGAGGGGTTGTATATCCTCAACAGACTCCAACGTGTGTGTGTGTGTGTGTGTGATGGTAAGGATGGGATCTGTGGTGGGTCTTGGTGGCATAAAAGACCATAAAATGGATTTATCTTGGAACCCATAACAGAAATCCAAGAAATTGTATCCTTTAGACTGTCCTCATTTTAGTCTGAGTATTCCACACGCAACCTGAGGAAAACTGATGTACAGATGAGGACAGTCAATGAAACTTGTCTAAGCTAAAGATGTTGAGAAAATGAATGAAGTGGACACTTGTCGTATAGAAGAACTAGATCTAAAATTGAGCCCTGAGGGACTCGACAGGTAACAGGATAGGCTGTAGGAGAAGGTGATCCTCCTGATATCAACCCTCTTGAGTATACCCAAAGTGGTAGGAGGCAGTGTTCCAGAAATCTCAGACAACCAACCGTGTCTGTCATTGAAGACAGGGCAGCTAGAGCCAATACTTTTTGGTCCTGTTGCACTTGAAGGTCATTAACCTGCAGTCCTGTGCTACAGAAATATTAACCACTGATCCTGTGCCACTGGAAAATCATTATCCATTTGATTGAGACTGTGTCTGAATGGAACCCAGACTGATAAGAATTACAGAGTTGGGCCTAAAAAAACTGCTCCTAACTGCTTTATCTGTCAGTGAAGGAAGGTTGGAGAGGTGGCCTTAACTCTCCATAATGCTCAGATGCAGGCAGAAGTATTGAAACTTAGTTTGAGTCTCTTTGGAAGTAGATGGCAGTTCACCCATCCTCAGAGAAGACTGATAAAATCTGAAAATAAATGGGTTCAGGACATGCTGGCAAGGTACAAGCAGCAATAGCTGGGTCTGATTCAAACCCATGAATAGTGAGGTGTACAATGAGCTAGCATTTACATGAACTTTGCAAACCTTACATCATCAAGCACATACCATATCTAGTGTAGTATCTGTTCGTCATGAGCAGTTGCAAGACCAAAGCATACTACATGGAGGGCATTCCAAAATAGTTTATCAAGCACATACCATATCTAGTTGTAGTATCTCTTTGTCATGGACAGTTGCAAGACCAAAGCACACTCCATGGAGGGCATCCCAAAATAGTTTCGTTTTTCATATCTGTGAAGAGTCGTGCAGCTAGTTCACCACCCTGTTAAGTGAAAACCTTCTTTGAGGTCAAACAGGACTACATAGCCTCTTAACCACCCTTCAAGAAGAGCATATCTGGCCATTCCTTAAAGCAGAAATTGCTCTGGAAATATAAAATTTCCTCTTGTGTGAGAACTCTGAATGGTATTGTACTGTGACTAATGCAGATTCACTGTCAGATGTGCTTTCCAGAGGTTTAGTGTGTATACATAGACCTTTGATCCTTCCCCCTGTCCTTTATGTTGAGTAGAGATGAAAATCATATCAGTGCTCCCTTGCAGAAACTGGAGCACGGTGTAGAGTTTCATGGCAAAATGATCAAGTACTGCTGTAATCGGCCTGTTCATATTTAGTGATTAGTAGCTTGAGAGCCTCTGTTGTAGCGCAGAAGGAACTGGTCAAGAACAGGAGTGAGGGTAACAACAGATAAATCCCTGAACTTGACCTGCCCAACTTTGAAAGTTTCATAGTATTAAATTGAAGTTTGGGACAGTTTCCTTCTTTGCAAAAAGGAAAAATGGCTGTGTATCGATTTACTTATTTGGAATCCTATATTCACTTTTCCAAAAGTGGAGCACTGGTTTTGTGAAGCACCATTTTTTTCAGTGATGAAAAAGAGGAGGCAAATTATAGGAAACTGTGTACTTTTTCTGACTGTTTGAAGGGAACTTTGTAAACAAAGGACTGCATTGTTCATTTGATCTGGTGTCAAAATATTTAGCATTTTCCCCGACTTGGCATTGTGGAATGGGGCCTCATGTTTTTTGATCCAGCCGACTTGAATTCAGCTAGCAGGTTATGTGCTGGAGAATTAATGGATTGCCTCTGGAGGTCACCACACCATTGGTCATATTCATATCCTCGTAAGCAAAAGCGTCCTTTCATTGGTTGATTCCAAAGATGGTTCACAGGCCCTGAATTCTAATGCACAAATGGTCGTGATAGAGGATGAAAGTAGCACTTTCTCGATTTTTTGTCAGAGAGGAGGTCAAAGAGACCCAGTTATGGCCCAGCCAGACCCCCCCCTTGCAGCCTGAGGCCTAAGCCACCAGTTGACCTAGTCACAGCTGTCTGTGTTTCAAACCCAGTGGTCCCAGGTGTCACAGAACCTTTTCAAATTGGCACTGAATTTTTGTGGATTTCATGAAATCCAGGCAGCTAGCATCCATGTTCTAGGAATCCCCTCTGCTAAGAAAAAATGAGTACCTTTTTCCCATGGGGACTGAGATTCCTCTGACTCTGAGGTGAAATAACTGACTCATGCTTGTTGACTCCAATTCTGAGGCCATCCTGTATTCATCTTTGCCACCTGAGGACATTTCCTTTGTGGATATCCTTCACAGAATGAAGGACCACTTCAGCTGGGAGTCAGAATGGTTCTCCCAGACCAAGATCAGGTGCAGACAATTTGTGGGCCTGCCTGCACAGTAGACATCTGGCTATCCCTCCAGCCCTCAGAGTCCTAGATGGTGTCTTCCATGAGTCCTTGCAACCAGATTCCAAACCCTTGTCCCTAAGAAGCCAGACTGCTTCAGTGCAGCCCCAAGTCCAAACAAACACTTGTATAGGAAAGTAGTAATACACGCATGAGTGGTGTGTCTATATTTCAGTTGAGGACGAGATGTAGCTGCATAAGAATCCCATAACAAACGATGGCGAGAGTAGGATCCCCGACCGGTTTGGTAAGAAAACGTATACCTCAGCAATCCTGGCCATTAGGGCTCTTAGCTGCCAGTTTCACATGCTCAGTTATAGAGAGTCTGTCTATGCACAGTTGAAACACAAGGCAGAGAGGGTACAGGATAAGAGCTTTAAAAAAGGAGATGCTGGACTTTTGCACCCTTAATTCTCAGGTTTGTAGACACTCTGTGAAGTGTTGTTAATGGGGTTCGTAGTTGAGACAGGAATGACTGAGAGGCCAGCTCCTTCCAGTGCATATTGAGGTAGATCTGTTGTATCTCATTAGATAAGGAGATGTTCTTCATCTCACATTGCTGCAGTCCTTACACTTGGGTAGTCCGCTGTCCTCGGTCGGCCCGAATATCAAAGTATAAGGCTGACGTCGGTCAAGGCGCATTAGACTGACATCAGGACGTCAGGGTACAAATGCGCATGACCGACGTCATATCCTCAGTCTTTTTTGCCGCATGGTCCGATGCAGAAGCAGCGTTGCGAGTGCCGTTCGGCGTTCTGAAATTTTTCGAATTCGGAGTTTCAGACCGAGTCAAAGTTGGCTAAGTACCGCGTTGGGGAATATTTTGCTTTTTTCTTGCCTCAGTGGTTTACCGGATGTCAGAAAAAGTGAATAACTGTATTTCTTGTGGGAAACAGATACCGCATAGAGATTATCATACTTTGTGTATTCCTTGTTTGGGGCCTGAGCACGACGTTGTTGGGTGTCACTTTTGTGCTAGGTTCAATAAGCGCACTATTAAGCGAAGGTTAGATTGTGCCAGGTTAGTCTTCGAAGCGGTGCAATTATAATATGCCGCGGGATGCCCCGACCCCCGCTTCTTCGAAGAAGCGCAAAGACAAAGCAGCTAAGCCCAGGCAAGAAGAGTCGTCCGTACCGGACGCCGGTTCTTTGGAGGTGTCGGTGGAACCGGGGGTTCCACCGGAGGTTTCTCTGGAGTCCCAGGGGGAGACTTTGTTATTGCAGGATGTGGCCTCTCAGGAGGCAGGTCAGACTGAAGGGGCTTCTCAGGTTACTGTAC
Organism: Protopterus annectens; assembly: GCF_019279795.1. Lineage (NCBI taxonomy): Eukaryota > Metazoa > Chordata > Ceratodontiformes > Protopteridae > Protopterus > Protopterus annectens. The sequence goes on from NC_056746.1 coordinate 575,801,348, forward strand.
TCCCCTCCCTTCCTAGGGTGGTTAGGCCCTCTCCTTCTGTTTCCAAGGCTTCTCCCAGAGGCAGGCCAGGTTTGGCTTCTGTTGGTGTCACTCCTAGTTCATCAGGATCTGTGCCCAAGAAGCACATGCTTAAAATGGCAGAAGATTTAATTACTTTAATTAGAGGTTCTTTGCCCCCTCCTGATAAAAGGCCTAGGGTGGAACCAGAGTTGGGGAGTTTTGAGCAGGCTTCGGATGTTTCAGAGTCTTCGGCTGAAGACTTGCAGGAGTATTCTCCTTATTCTGATTCTGATGTGGATGATTCTACTCCTTCCGCTTCTCCTCCAGAGGATTTTTCTTTTTCAGAGACTCTTCATTCCATGAGGGAACATTTTAAGTGGGAAGGTCAGGACTTCTCTGATTCCAGGAAAAGGCTTAGGGAATTTTTGTTTTTACCCCAGCATAGGCCTTTGGCTATACCTCCTGTTCTGGATGTTGTGGAAGATGTGTTTGCAGAGGCTTCTCTTAATCCTGATTCTTTGCCTCCTGCTCCTGTTAAACCGGATAGGTATTACAGGGTGCCTGAAGCTCATAAATATCTTTTTAAGAGTCCTAGGGCGGACCCAGAAACTGTTAGTCAAGGGCCTAAGGGTGTCAAGGCTTCTGTTGTAAAAAATCGGGTTCCTCCAGATAAAGAGGCCAGGGCTTTGGATAGATGGGGAAAGGAAGTCTATACTTCTTCCACCTTAGCTATGAGGGCTTTGAATTGCCAGTTTCACATGTTAAAATACCAAAACTATCTACTTTCTCAATTGAAGTCTAAGGTAGATGCTTTGGCGGAAGGTATTGAGTGTAAGGAATTACAGGATTTGGTACATGTTTCTGAACAGGTGGGTAAGCATTCTTTGCAATGTGGTTTTGATGCTGTACAGGCCTCGTCTGGGGTGGCTGCCACTGGGTCAGTTCTTCGCAGGCACGCCTGGCTGAGGGATCAGAATTTATTTGACCATGTTAAGACAAGGATTTTAGATGCTCCTTTACAGTCTGATGTGTTGTTTGGTTCTCCTGTGGAGGCAGTCTTAAAGAAAATGGAAGACAAGGCTAAGTCTATGCAGACTGTTAAAGAGTTTTTGCAGGTTCAGCCTCCGAAGTTTAGTAGGAATTGGCCTACCAAGGGGTGGACGTATCCTTCTTATGATTCCCAGTCTAGGGGTAGATCTAGACATGGTAGGGGCCTACCAAGGGGTGGACGTATCCTTCTTATGATTCCCAGTCTAGGGGTAGATCTAGACGTGGTAGGGGCAGAGCTCAGGGCTCTTTCAGGCCTAGAACAGGAGTTCACCTGCACAGTCTTCGGGTGAGGGCAGGGGTCAGTCCTTTCGTAAACAGGCCCAATGACCTACCTTTTCAGCTGCCAGAGCCTTCTCGTCTGGCAGCACCTTTGGGAGGAAGGTTGGCACTTTTCAAGGAAAATTGGAGTTTAATTACCCAAGACAGATGGGTATTGGATATCATACACCAAGGTTACAAGTTTTATTTCCATACCTTGCCTCCTTTCAAGGGCATGCCAGACGTTCCTCCTCAACAAAGAATAGAGGCTCACAAACAAATTTCTCTGCTACTTCAAATAGGGGCCATACAGCCGGTCCCTCTGCCAGAAGTGGGCCTAGGATTTTATTCTCGCCTGTTCCTAGTACCAAAGAAGGGGAACACGTGGAGACCAATTTTGGATTTATCTATCCTCAACACTTATTTGGACATTCCCAAGTTCAAAATGTTGACGTTACAACAGCTTTTACCTCTGCTGGGCAAAGATCACTGGATGGTAACTCTGGATCTCAAGGAGGCTTACCTTCATGTTCCTATCAGACTAAGTTGCAGGAAGTATCTGCGTTTTCGGGCTGGGACTTCTCATTATCAGTTCTCTGCATTGCCCTTTGGCTTATCTACTGCGCCCAGAGTGTTCACGAAAGTTCTGGCTCCAGTGATAGCTTTCTTCAGGCTAAAAGGAATACAGATTTATCCTTATTTGGACGATTGCCTGATTCTGGCTCAAGGAAGGGACGAACTTCTTCATCATTTGCAATATATGATAGCAGTGCTAAGATGCCTGGGGTATTCTGTGAACGAAATAAAGTCCAGTCTAGTACCCTCTCAGGACATGTGCTTTCTGGGTGTAAGACTGAATACAGCATCCCAGATGGCCTTTTTGACCCCGGACAAACAAAAGAATCTTTCCCTTTACTTCCATCAATTGTCTCATCAGTCCAGGCTGACTGCAAGGACAGTCCTTCAAGCCTTGGGGTTCATGGCATCTTGTATTCTGGTGCTTCCCAATGCCAAACTGCATATGAGGAAGCTACAATGGTATCTCAAAAATGTATGGACACAGCACTGCCAGGATATGGACACTGTCATTCAGATAATACCTTGCATTCAAAAGGAATTTTTGTGGTGGGCTCAGGAATGTCACCTAAACAAGGGACTCTCTGTGACCCGGCCAGAGGCGAGTCAGATTCTAACGACAGATGCCTCAGACAAAGCTTGGGGAGCTCATCTAAATGGAAAGTGGATACAAGACACGTGGCCTGCCAGACTACAGCATCTACATATCAACCTGAAGGAGATGTTAGCAGTCCAATTTGCATTAATAGCTTTCAAGGATTTACTTCTTCCAGGGCAGGTGTTGATTCTAACAGACAACACAACTGTCATGTGGTACATCAACAAGCAAGGGGGAACACATTCTTATCCTCTATGCATGCAAGCAATGATTTTGTGGGAGACTGCTCTCAGTTTACAGCTAAATCTTCAGGCAAGGTTTCTGCCGGGAGCACAGAACTCCTTAGCAGATGTGTTGAGCAGATGAATTATGGATCCCCACGAGTGGAAATTGGATCCTCATGTATTTCAGAAATTGACAGTGTCATGGGGAACTCCAGACATAGATCTGTTCGCTTCTCCACTAAACTACCAGCTGCCAAAGTTTTGCACAAAAGGTTTCATCCCACAGCCTGGAAAGTGGATGCTCTTTCTTTCAATTGGAGCAATCTTCATGTGTATGCCTTTCCACCTCTGCCTCTCCTCCCAAAGGTACTCCTAAAGGTCAGACAGGACAAGCCAAAGATGATTTTAATAGCTCCAGATTGGCCTCGACAGCACTGGTACCCTTTACTGAGAAGTCTGGTACCGGAGCCTCCATGGCCTTTGCCTTCGATTCCACACCTGCTGTCTCAGGAGAACAGTCATTTACTCAATATCAAACTTCACTCTCTTCACCTAACAGCCTGGCATATTCTGTTTTGAACCCTGGAGGGTCTCAACTTCCACAGCGAGTTTTGAATGTTATTTTGGAAGCCAGAAGGCCTAGTACAAGGAAAGTGTACGCAGATAAATGGAAGAGATTTTTATTTTGGAGTGCAGCAAAGGAATTTGATGTTTCTGAGCCTAATTTAAGTGTGGCTCTTCAATATCTTACTGAGTTACTGGACAAAGGTTTGTCCTTCTCTTCTATTAAGGTTCATGCTGCAGCAATTTCTGCTCACTATGACTGTGACCCACCATTGTTTTCTCATCCTTTGTTCAAGCAATTTCTTAGAGGGCAAAGAATATAAGACCCCACGTAGAGCTCCTACTCCTGCTTGGGATCTCAATTTTGTGTTGGAGAAACTCACTCTACAACCTTTTGAGCCTGCAGCTACTGCCGAGTTGAAATATTTATCATGGAAGACTGCTTTTTTGTTGGCCATTACCTCTGCAAGAAGGGTTTCTGAATTACAGGCCCTTATGGCAGTTGAGCCTTTCTTAATTTTCCATAAGGATAGGGTATCTTTGCGTACTAATCCTTCCTTTATGCCTAAAGTGATTTCTAGTGTGGCTTTAAACCAAACTATTCATTTGCCTACTTTTTATGCAAATCCCCAAAATAAAGGGGAAAAGATTTTGCACACTTTAGATGTACACAGGCAGTTGCGATATTATTTGAGCAGAACTAAAGGGTTCAGGCAGTCTCAGCAGTTATTTGTTTCTTTTGCTTTGAGTTCTCAGGGCAAGCCTGTGTCAAAACAAACTATTTCTAAGTGGATTGGGTTTTGCATTGCTTTCTGTTATTCCCATCATGGTAAGGAGATTCCAGATGGGATTAGGCCTCATTCCACTAGGGCTACTGCCACTTCGACAGCTTTTTTAAGGGGGGTGGCAACTAAAGATATTTTGGAGGCAGCTACTTGGAGTTCAGTGCATACTTTCTCTAAGCATTATCACCTTCCACTTTACTCTAAATCTAGGGCTGGTTTTGCCACTGCTATTTTACAGGGCATTTTGGCAGCTCCTGCTGCTTTATAGTTTTGCCGTCCTCCCTTACCTCTGCTTTGGGATTCTACCCAAGTGTAAGGACTGCAGCAATGTGAGATGAAGAACATAGTACAGTTTTGTACCTACCATAAATGTAGATGTTCGAAGATCCACATTGCTGCAGTCCAATTTTCCCTCCCTCCTTCCCCTCTGTAGTTAGAGGCGGTTGTGTGGGTTGGGTTGTAAATATTGTGTTTATTGTATATATTGTACATATTATTAGTGCAAGGGTGGTGGGTTGGTTGGTTGCTGTCTTTTGGTTTTGACCTTTCTTTTTGGGGTCTTCTGACATCTGGGGCAAGAAAAGACTGAGGATATGACGTCGGTCATGCGCATTTGTACCCTGACGTCCTGATGTCAGTCTAATGCGCCTTGACCGACGTCAGCCTTATACTTTGATATTCGGGCCGACCGAGGACTGAGGACTACCCAAGTGTAAGGACTGCAGCAATGTGGATCTTCGAACATCTACATTTATGGTAGGTACAAAACTGTACTTTTTGTGTCCCCCCCCCCCCCACACCCACTATGCTGACAATGTGTTCAGAAAGCTGGAGAGGGGGAAAACTGCAATTAAGAAGACCACCTTCTATCCCTACCACCCAGACGTGTTGGAAATTCTTCTAGTAAAAGCTGCCCTGTTGCCATATTTGTAGTTTTCCTTTGCACTGCTTGCTTGGGAGGAAGAGACCAGGTTCTTTAAAAAAGTGGCAAATGAGTATATTGGTAGACTGGGGGTGGAGGGGACTCAAGTGCAAGCCACCAACAGGGAGAAGCTATGACTCTTAACAGCAATCCTCCCCAACAAAATTCATCACCACCCCCCAATGTCTTCCTGACAAAATAGAAATCAGGTTTTTCTTTTTGCATAGCATTGAAATCAGTCAGGACAGTTTGGGACCAGACTGCAGCTTGCAAGTTCACTGAACACAGCAAAGTCACCTCATGTCTCTACAGGTGAACATCCTTCTTACAGAGGGGTCTGTAGAATTGGTACAAGAAAAAGCAAGAGAGGAATAGGATTTTGTTAAACCTTTTTTCTAGTCCCAAGGTAAAAAAAAAAAGGTATTGAACTTGAGACTAAAATTCCTGTTGGTACCAGAGTTCAAGATGCTGACTTGACAAAAAATGTAAATGGTCCCTTGATACTTCCAGGGACCCTCATGGTAACCCAGGATTTGAAGTATGCCTATCTCCATATCCTCATAGCTTGGATCAGCAGACGGTTCCAACATTTTCAGGCAGAGGGTTCTCATTTACAGATTCCTAGTTTACTGTCTTGTCATGTGCTGCTGCCAAGGTCTTTGTAAAATATTTGCCCTGCAAAAGAAACACAGGAGCCAAATTAATGTGCATATCTGCTATCTGTCTAGAAGATTGCCTCATTTTTATGGTTCTTTCCTGTTGTGGTTTCAGAGAGCCATTCAGATTACCATGGACTGCTTACTGAAGGTAGAGCTATCTGTAAACCCTCAAAAATACCATCTTACTAAAGAATAAAACTTGCCAACCTTTGAACCAGCTGATAACTTGTCAGTTGCTTTGGCATCAGTTAAAGGAATGTGTCAGCTGCAGACTGTCTTGTGCAGGCAACCTTTCCTGTCTTTTTTTTTTTTTTTTTTCCCTCTTCTCCCGTAAGGAGTACGTCACTTTGTGCAACAACTCTGCCTTCATGCTCAAGGTCGGGGATGGGGGGAGGGTGTTATATTCCCTTGATATGTGTGGCTAGCTTAGATTTTATGTAGTATGCATATAACACACACACACACACACACACACACACACACACACACACACACACACACACACACGTATATATTGCTGTGATCAGTATAGAACAAAATTCAAGGGAAAATAAGGAAGGTCTGCTAACAAATTCCATTTCTGAATAGATTGCTTATTGTATTGCTTTTTGTTACTGTCTACTGTCACCATAGAAGACCAGTCCTTGATTGCGTCAGGGCTTACTGTGGTAGGGCAACTTCTGCTACCACAGCTTCCCTAAGAGCTGTTCTCCTCCACCCAGGCCAATATGGAAGCAGCAGCCTAGTTATCAGTCCACACCTTTATCAGGTGTAACAATTGTGAGACCATGTCTAGAGCCAGAGCAGGGTTTGTATCAGCCTTCATCTAGAGTTTGCTGACCCCTGCTCCTGTTCCAAGCCAATCACTCAACATTGGCTAGCTCTGGGTGTCGTCCCAAGAGTCAGTACTGCAACAGTGAACTACAAAGAACATAATACAATTGTGTTTGGAACTCAATATAATTATAGATGTTAAAGTAGATTCACCATTGAAGTACCTGCTCCGTCCTTCCATTTTCTTTTTTTATCTTTATAGTACTGTACCCTTAGGTTGGGTTTGGGTATGCTTTTCATCTTTCTCCACTCCCTGTTGGATTTTCATACTGATATTTTTTTTTCAACCCCTGGCACTGGATTGGGTTTAGCAATGGTACGGGTCATGGTCAGGCCCTTAAAGAGCGATGACCTTGTACTATAGGCATTCTGATGTCTGAAGGAGAGAAAGTATACCAGGCCAAAGGGAGGAAGGTGAGAGTTGTGGTATTTGGACAAGAACTCCCAAGAGTCAGTGATGCAGCAGTGAAGTTACTCCAACATCCAGAATTGTGGTAACCTGATTGTCCTTTTTACTATGTTTTCTGAACCTCTTTTAACTTTACTGCCACCAAGTCTGTATCCCCTGTTAACTTGAATAATACTTCTGATTCATGGCATCTGAAGACACAGAGGGTGCTAGGAGATTGGTATTGTGGTCATCACCTAGAATGGTGCTCCCCCCACTGGTTAAAAAGCATTTTTCGGTGCCTTCTCTGATTGGCCAGTGCTTGTGCAGCTTTCTTCCCAGATGGCAGTAGATGACCCCCAACACTTATGTTAGGGATGAGCAAGTTGGTGTTGTCTACCAGTCCTTGCTTAATCTAACTAACTGTATCTGTTTATCTTCTTTCAGAATATCCAATTTTGTAGTGTGCTTTAAGGTATTGTAAAATTAATTGTGGGCTATGCCTTGAAAGGAAAAAAAAAAAACAAAAAAAACTTCAGGATGTGCTAAATGAAGACGGAGATTCAGGCAGGTGTGTGCATTTCACTGTTGAGCATTGATCTCTTTGGAGAGTTTGTGTGCTTATTCTGCTATTGTCTAAATCATGCTTATTTTCTTTGGTACTGTGTTTATACATATTTTTTTTTCCATTTAACCTGGTTAATGTATAAACTGCAGTCAATGGACCAGTTGACTAACCAGGTTAACAAAAAAAAAAATAAATAAATTGAAGCATACGCTATATCCAGTAAAATAACAGTTGTGAGAGATTATCACTTTGCATTCTGCAGTGGATCTGCTTAGGAGACAGGAATTTTCCAGCCATTTGAAATGATCACTTGGAGGAGGATTTCCCTGAGCAGCATTCTGCCAAGCGACTAGTTATGGATTACAGTCTTTCATTTTGCTCCAAGCAACTAGTAATGGATTACAGATTTTCATTTTGCTCCAAACACCTTTTATGTGCTGGTTACCTTAGGTGAGTCAAACACTATTACACGTGACTAATTTAATGGGAGGGGGAAGATATCAAAACTCCCTTTACATATAATACCTTTTCTTAAAATTCTCACCTGTTCCCATATGAAATGCAAAAGTATCTCTTCAGTAAACTTTAAGTTACTTAATCCATTCAGCTTAGATTGATAAGAAAGTAAATATTGGATGCCATTCATAGTTAACAAAGTTTACTTGATGATGAGAGGAGGTGAAGGAATTTGAAGTCTCTGACTCGAGCTTTAAAGGTCTCTCTACTGGCACGGAATTGTTTTAACATTTCTAGAAAAGTGTAGTCAGTAGACCAGATTGTTAACTCTGGGAAAGAAAGGTCCACAATTAAGAAGTTTTTTCTTTTATATATTCTTGATTTTTTTAGTAAGTATGTGACCTTTTTTAAACTAAAAGTATGTAACTTAAACTTGTACTTTAAAGGCACTGGCCTGATAGAATGAAGCTGTGGTGTATATCGCTAACGTTGACCAGCTGAGCTAGGAAGTGAGTGCCAGTTGATGGTGGGGTTAGAGAAGAGGTTTCAGCACTGATGTTTTTTGGGGTGAAGTGCTGGGGATGGGGCATGGTGTCTAGAGCACTTTGCTCTTATCCTAGGTGTATATTCTGGCAGCTCTTGTGTGGAGGCAGAACATTGGGCAGGTAGAGCACTTGAGTTGTGATGGTGGGTTTGAAAACCTAAATGACATGGAGGATTTTCACCACATTGTGTGTGATACAACTGTTAGCCAGACGTGAAGGATCTGTGCTAGGATGACGAGACTGTTATTGCTTGCCACTTATGAGTATAGAAAGTTCTGGCTATAAACCTTTCCACAAACACAGCTGCTGAAAGGCTGTCCTTTTCATGAGTTTGGAGGGAGCATGTACTGTGTGAAGGACTGTAAATTACTGGAAAACAGAGATGTACTTTTCTGGGAAGTTTGGGCTTAAGGGCCTTCATAACTTGGTCAGTGGTGAATGGGATTGGAGAAGTCGAAGAATGTTTTATTATATTATATATGATGCTTGCACATGTGCCAGTATATATACTAGGTAGGTGTGTGTGTTTGTATGTGTACACACGCGTATAATATGCTAAGTGAAAGAAATGCACTTTGAAGTCCATTTTGCCAAATCCGCTATGAAGAATAGATTGATCAAACTATATACAAGTGTTTTGCAGGGGGGCTTCCCCTACACTCTTGTGGGTTATCTATCATCATGTTGACAATCATGTTTGTAGACCATGTTAAATGGTACCCACAATGCATAAATACAAATGTTGACAATACTTCACTCCACCAAGAAATAACCTCCACACATGTAAAATCAAAAACATGAAAAACGTTTTGCCCCTGCACCCCCCCCCGTGTGTGTAGGCTGCACTTACCCCACCCTTTGCTAATTATATATACTAGCTCCGGAGATTGCACAAAATCAAGGAAGGGTAATATTCCCAACCCAGAGAAATGTTGATCTCACACGACTGTTGACTGAAAGTGGACGACTGAACAGATGTCAAGCAAGCACACTGTCGACCTAAGCATTTGCACTCCATATACATCTGTATGTACATATTACAGACTTCTGCACTACACTGTCACTGTGCATGCCTTTCAGTCATTCGACTTATGAGCTACAATCTTGCTATTCTACCGCACAGTGGCTGGTGTGTGTGTATACACACAGACTTAACTGACTCCTCACTTAAATAAAATAAAATTGAGATGAGGGGATCACTATGCTTAGAACACATAACAGTAATTTTTAAACATGACCGTTATTAAAACAGCAACTGTAAAAATATTTGCTATGGATTGTCAGTTTACTGACACTTCACTGAATTGGATGGAGCTTAACGGCTTGAGGTGGGGATTACCTCCACTTTAGTACTGTGTAAATCGTTTAAAGTACAGAAGTGAAAAAAAAGTTTTAATGGTTGTCCTGCATTGCTGCCTCTTGTCAGCATTAACCTGAGTTATATATGGGTCAGTGAATTTAATAGGCTTTTTGCCTCCGATTTGCCCTTCAGTTTATCCATGAAACAACTGTCCCCTCAGCACATGCACTAGTTGAAAAACATCCGACAGTGAAGTTGTACCTATAGCAGTCACTGCATGAGCACTTTTCATTTGTGCATCTGAGCAACTCTGAGGTTCTTTTCCCTATGGTTGTATGACCAGAGCAGTAGTGTTTAAGTAAGGAGGTGGAGATGAGGGGTGCACAGAAGGACTCGCACCCCCTTGCAAAAACTTTTAAGATGTTTTTCTGATAAATGTAATTTAACGAGCTTGTCAGATGACTTTTTTAACCATTCAGTTTCAGTATTTTGAGATTTAGCCACACAGTGCTATAGTGTGTGTGTGTGTGTGTGTGTGTGTGTGTGTGTGTGTGTGTGTGTGTGTGTGTGTGTGTGTGTAATATATGTATAACGGGTATTTGTCCTAACAGCAGACTCCTAGATAATGGTGTTAATCAAAAAACATCTATCTAAAACCTCTATCTGGTACACGTTGTAAAAAGGTTTATCTACATTTTTGACAGGACAGTGTATGTAAAAAGTTTACACACCCCTGTTAAAATGCTAGTTTTTTGTGATATATAAAAAATGAGAACAATAAATATTTTCAAAACTTTTCCCACCTTTAATGTGCCCTATAAACCTGTATAATTCAATTGAAAAACAAGCAAATCTGTTAGGAAGAAAAAAAAAAGTACAATACGCTGGTTGCATTAGTGTGCAGACCCTTAAACTAATACTTTGTTGTTTGTGCACACCCTTAAACTAATATTTTGTTGAAGCGCCTTATATTATACGTAGATTATTAACTCCAAATCTCTAATAGGTCATAAACATATGTAGGTTGCTGGTGTCTTTGGGTATAAACAGCCACAACCCCATTGATGGAGTCCAGTAATTTTTGGCTATGAGATCCAGTATGATCCGTATGATGTGGACATGAGGCCCCACACCATGTGTGTTTTTTGGCATAACTGTCCCCTTCACATTCTGTGCTCTCAAGTATGAAATAGACACTATTGTCAATCAAATGTTTATATTTTCTTAACAATGGTTCTAAAAGTTTGTATCACATAAAGTAAGACGTGTGTATTTTAAGAAACCTAGATTACAATTATTAGATTATACTAATGAGGATGAGGTGGTTGCTGAAAAATTACTGAATGAGCTAAAACTATGGTCTTTGTACATTTGCTATTTATACATTATTAAAATATGTTCATCCTTTCCTCTCGCTCTAAGATGTACAATGGTCACAGTGAGTTGTAATTTGCTCAAATTCCAGGCCATAAGGACAGTTTGCGAGTCAGTTTTGGCTGACATATATATTGAGGGATCTTCTAGTATTATATTATTTGTTTAAAAAGTTTTTGATATTGTAAAGATTGCTGGTTTAATAATGCCATTGTATTAAACCAATGTTTATAGGGCCGCGGTGGTGCAGCAGTTAGTGTCGTCACCTCACAGCAAGAGGTTCTGTGGTTCAATTTCTGCGGAGCACCTTCTGTGTGGAGTCTGCATGTCCTCCCTGCTGTCAAGTGATGTTTCAAGACATGCAGGTAGGAGCGTGCATAAATGGGTGTGCCTTCTTTGAAGGTTGGGCATCGGGCTGGCACCTCGGCACCGTAAAAATCCACTGCCAATCAGCAGACCGGAGTTCTGCTGTGGCGACCCCTAAATGGGAAAAGCCGAAAGACATTAGTTTTATTAAACCAATGTTTATAAGAATGCCCATCTGTATAAACAGGGAGACCAGTTTTTTTTTAAGATGTGAGAAGGCTCAAACAGCAGCAGCATTGATATAAACATTCATTAGTTTTTTTTATTTTATTGTGTAAAACTATTACATAGTCTGGTTTTGTGTTAAATCACAGCAATGTGATTTTCAAGATGCATTTTGTAGTACAGACGTCTTATGCATCATGCTATAGCTATTTAAAAGTTTGTTTCTATATTGTAAAGCCTATATGTAAGTCAAGAGAACAGTGTCCTTCACCACCAGGTCATCATGAACAGGGGAAAGCCAGCATCCAAGTATAAAAGAGACAGTCTGGGCTTAATTTATTGGTCACAGCCCTTAGACATGGGTGTGATTTTTAACTAAATAATCTGTAAAAACAGTGGTTTTCTGTGACTTAACTCTCAAGCTGAGGTCAGTCACTTTGAGCCTTATTCTGTCTTTTCATCAGGCCATTATGCTGGCTGTTAAATTAACACCTCTTAATTTGACTCTGTGGTGCCTCAGTTGTTTTATATTTATAGGCATGCTAAATTGTTTGCTATAGCTCCTTTTAAAAGTGTTAACATTGTTTTGTTAACTAATAATGTGCTGAAGTGCAACTGTCAGTCTGTCTACCTATTGTATAATTTGTAAGTAAAGAGTTATTACGAAATGGACTTGTCAATTGCTTACAGATCGAAAATGCTCAAAGTCGTAAACTTTACCTCTACCAGCAGACCTGTCACCATTGGGATCCCACAAGTGTCAGTGCTGACCCCCTCTTGTTGGCATATACTTCGAAGAAGTCCAGGCCAAAACAGAGAGGTGCTGTCTAACCAAGTCTGCGGATGACTACAAATCAGGTGCTGCCATTGAATCCCCTAGCGATGTCAGCGTACTTCAAAAGGGGCTTGCGCAGACCAATGGATTGGTGCCAGAGCTATGGTCTTGAACTAAAAAATGCATCGTCATTCTCTTTGATAAAAACAATGTCCCTACTGATTATAAAATGAGCAATAATGCCCTAAGTAGTAGTTCAATAGTGAGAGACCTGGGATCACAAGTTGGCTGTGACCTCGACTTTGACTGCCATGTGTCTGCTAATCAGGTGAGCTATGTAAAATGCCTTCCTCACCACAGTAAAGGCATCACCTCAAGAGCAAAAGAGGTTACAACTCCTGTATTTGTCCCTCATCACGCCTGTTATTGAATACAATGCTCCCTTTGATATGTACCTTACCAGACACCTGCAGCAACTTGTGACACCTCAGAGATTTATAACTAAGAATTCAGGGTCTCCAGCACGTGTCTTGCATGGACAGACTGAAGTCGCTGTCACTACTCAGTAGCCTGTAGACTACTTACTGGTAACTTATGTCTGGTTTACAGGGCTAGCTCTGACCCAAATCTAATGGAAATGATGCACATCTGTAAGCCAAATGGAACTAGAGTCACCTGTTCCAGGGACATCAGTCTAGCCTGCGACATAAACAAGACCTTCTGGAGAGACAGATACATCTCTGAGGTTGCTATTCCTCTGGAATAGGCTTCCAATCCATATCAAGCAAAGCACCTCCATGACCCTGTGTGCAGTCGGACCAACTGGATGGGAAACCGTAAATTTCTGCTGGGGATTGCCCCAGCTTCTCTTCTGGACATGGGTAGTCCTTGCTAGAAAAACCTTGGGCATAGACAATATCTCTCATCTAGTATTATGGGATTTAATGGCTAGGCTTGTAAAAACCCTTGGGTCGATGCCTAGTAACATCCTGTGACACTGTGAACCATCATACCATTGACCTGGAAAACCGCTCTGCTTTTAGTACTCACCAGACATATTTCTGAATTTCAAGCCCTTATTGCGAAGGAACTATTTCGAGACTTCTACAGGGATGGGGTCCTCTTAAAACCAACCCTTCATTTATGCCCAAGGGGGGGGGGGGGTCAAAATTTCTTTAAACCAAGCCATTCACCTTCCAGTGTTCTTTCCAAAATCCTTGGACAAAGGAGATAGGATATTAAATTTGAGGGCAAGAGCTGGGTTTGCCTCCGCCGTCCTGCAAAGCCTGCTGTCCCCAGATAATGTTCTGTCCATCCACCCTCCATCGTAGAAGCTCTGGGAGTCTTCCCAAGAATTAATACTGCAACATTGACGATGATGAGCATAGTACAGTTGTGTCTCCTTACCATAATTATAGATGTTGGAGCAGATCAGTGATTTAGTACCTACTCCCACCCTCCTTCCCCATAAATTTGCCTATATTTGTCTGTATATTTTGCTTCTGGGCATGGGATTTGGCTGAAAATTGTCCATGAGCCAGTTCATGTACCTGATTAAAAAAGAATATATAAATAAGTACATATTTGCCTTATAAATTGAGACATGTTATTTATACGTCTTGTGCAGAGCAACATAGGCCTTAAGTAGTGGAATTCTGCAGAATTCTGAATTTTCATTTCATGTGAATGTTTATACAGCTTCATTTCATGCTGGAAGGTGCTGTGCATCTTTCTAAATTCATTGAGTTTATCTGGGGGGAGTTTCTGAAACTGGAAGTCTTGTATTTCGTCATGTCAGCTGCAAATTCCAGTACTGAATAAACAAGACAACATGGTTTTAGCATATAACTGCTTGTAAGCCTTTTAACTAGGATTCACACTGAGTAAAAAAAATTGCATTGTGCATTATGTAGACCTAAACAGAAGCTAATGAGACAGTAATACATGCATGTTGAAGCTGCAGTGTTATTTTCTACATTTTTGGTATGCTGTTGGATACTTAAGCATTGATTGGCAAGATGATATAAGTAAATTTGGGAAGGTTTATTTTTAATTTTTTTGTCACCCATCACCCTAGTGAATATCAGTCTCCTGCTCCATGTTGGCCCATCCATACTTCCCATTCACTGATGTTCTAGGTCATGAGGGAGGAGGTGGTGAGAGTCTGGGATCAGAGCTGTCATTCAACAGGATTAGTAGATTTTACTATCTTACTGATCTCCTCCAGTCATAAATAAGTATGGTGCTATACTGAGCCAGTAAGAGTGTGTCCTTACTGTTTGTCAAGAGTCCTTAATGCAAGTGCTGCAGTCTTAGGCCTATCCCCTCAGTGAAGCTTTTCAGGCAGAATACAAAAGTCTCCTAGGGTTGTTGAACAAATGATGGCTGTTCAGTGCTGTCTATTCCTGCATGGCTTCTCCAGCAATCGGGCTTCTAACTGAACCAAGATCATTTTAGAAAGCATTCCAGCTCAAAGGCTACATGAGTCTGAGCTGGCTAATATCTGTAAAGCTATTTCAAGGTAGTTACTGCAGCGTTGTTTTGGTGTTACAGGTTCATGTTATTAGGCTAATGATCCAGGGGCCTTTCTAAGCTTAGTTAAGTTTTCCCGGAAGCGTAATGCTATCCTGTATCCAAATAGGACATTGAAAACCAGGCATTTATAAGCTACCTCTGTCCATAAGGGACAAGAGTGTCAGGCCTGGTGTAAATTCCAGTTCCCCATCCACTTCTCTAGGTTGTGCTTAAACTGAGTAAAACACAAATTCAACTTCACATGGATGGGAAGCCTGTTCCATTGGAGGGGCAGTCTCTGGGACACATCTGTCTCTCCAGCATGTTCTATTTGTCACATACAAAATTCAGGTCCCTAGACCTTGTATTTCTGGTACTCCTTGACTTACAAATATGTAGGAGATTTATAAGTGTGGGGTTTGCGGATGCCTTGTAAGCATGAGTTGGGGTGTTGTATCAAAAGCCTTGGCCAGGTAGAGGGAAGCAGTGTGCACAGTTGCACCTTCATCCAGTGCTTTGATGACCCTCTCAAAAAAAATCCACCAGATTTAATAGGCATGACCTTCCTTTAACAAAGCCAAACTGTGATGAGTCCAGTGTTGGCAGTAACCTCTGTCCTCATTTATCATGTCCATGATGATTCTTTTCATGGCCTTACATATGAGGCTGGAAGACTTATGGGTCTATAGTTACCTGGATCAGTGGTTGGGCCTCCTTTGTGCAGGGGAATGACTGCAGCCATCTTCCATTCCTTGGGCACAAAACCTGACTGAAGGCTCCAGTTGAAAAGTGATACAAATGGACTAGAGAGGTCATGTTTCACATTATTTATTAAATATCCTGGTATGTTATCGAGGCCCATTGATGCAATGTTTTTGGTCTTGAAAATGCATTAATGTCCTGTTTTAGTAATGCTTGGGGAGATTGTATCATGTGGTATTTCCTTTGGAGTAATTTCTGCACATTGTTGTGCATTTCCCCTGAGGTTATGGACATAGTTCTAGAAAGCTCTATGGTTGTCCTTTGCCTGAGAAGCTATTTATTCTTCAAATTTAGCCTTTGACGTATTAATTAACCCTCTTAGCTGCCTGTTTAGATTGGTTAGGGGGCTTTTAGTATGTATGGCTTTGTTCCTGCTACACTTGGCCAAGATTTGTTTTGTTGTATAACTGATTGATAGTTTGATTCCACCAGGGTGGCTTGTCTTTTGTTTGTCTTATTCTTAATACAAGTGAGCACAGCTCGGTCTATACACCTATCAATATGACTGTACAGAGATTTTGTAAATTGCTGAGTGTATTCTGTGGTGGTTACTGGGTTTGGGGGTGCTTGGTATTTAGCCAAGGTGTTGCTTAGTAGAGAGAGGTTAGTCTTGGAATAGTTCCTAAAGGTAGTTTTGTTGGATCCCTGGATTTAATTTCTATTTCCAGTAATACTGCCTTATGGTCAGATCTGACTATCAAGGATATTACACTGGGTGAGGAACATTGGCCCCCCTCCCATGTTCTTGAGTGGTCATTGATGTTTGTACTCCTAGTAGGAGAATGGACCAGCTATTTCAGGATGTTGGTATAGTAAAGTTTAGGAATTGCTGGGCTTTTGCATTAGAAGTGGTGTAGGACTCCAATCTATAGAGGGGTAGTTGAGGTCTCCCATATATATTATATTGGGTTTAAATTGTGAGGGACATTAGTACATTGAGATAGGTAGTATTGGTTTCCTGGGACATGGAAGGGGGATCTGTATGTTGCAAGGATATGGTATGGCATCCTGTTTATGGTGAGTTGCACATGTATGAGTTCCAGTGGGTCATACACTTTAACTAGTCTGGATGTGAGATTTGTCTTGATGTAGACTTAACACTCCTTCACCTTTAGTTCCCCCTGCTATGTAGGTAGCTGGTCTAAAAGTGTGAAAGGCATTATAACCTTGCATTGCTGGAGTACTCTCATTGACTTTAAACCATGTCTCCGTTATTGCACAGATGTCTACACTCTGCAGAAAGAGGTAGGCTTGCAGGGAGTGGAGTTTTTTCTTTAGGCTTCTAGCATTGAGCAGTACCACCTTCATATATTCAGACCTACACTGGGTACAGTTTTCTGCAATTATTTTAAAATAAGTAAGCGCAGAACTGATAAATTGTCTCTCTGAATGACTTGATGAAAATGATATAAATCAATTTAAAGATTACTGAAAAAGTGTATTTATTGTGAACATTTTTCTGTTTCAGCATGTGGACCACCGCCTCCAACTTTCCAGCCATCGTCAGTTCCCAGCACGTACACCATCATCCAACAGCCAGCTACAACTTCTGTTGTTGTGGTTGGGGGTTGTCCTGCATGCAGGTATGTTGCAAATTTACAAAAGAATAAGCTTTATGGCTTCATGTATCCTAGATGAAGGCTGTAAAATTACATCTGCTGCAGGCGAATGCTGTGAGTCTGCATACCCATGAATAGTCACCCCCTCATCATACAGTACCACTACACAAGACTCCTGGGCAAACACAAAATAGTATCCATTAAACTAGCCCTCCCTCTAGACGTTGTGCACACATACACTCTCACTCGAAAGTGTTCATCACCACAGTGTCGAATAACTGTTTCACAAATTCACTGTCGCATTCAGACATTCTCTCAAACATGCACACACACACACGCGTGCACACACACACACACACACACACACACACACACACAAACATCTATTCCCTTCTCTAAATCTAATATGGAAACATTTGTGCACAAACAAGCATTTATCTCACACACACACACACACACACACACACACACACACACACACACACACACACACACACACTAGCCTATCCCCTTACCTAACCTTTATTCTAACCCTAGCCATAAAGCATTGGACACCCTTCCTTCCCAGTCCCACCTACCCGATTCAAAAATTTTTTAACTTCCTGCATTTGAGCAAAGTTGTACTCAACGTTTACATGATTTGCTATATTTACTCACCCACATAGTTGAGCAAATTGCCATTCAACACACACACACACACACACACACAAGTTATGCGTGCGTAGATATGTGGTTACCGTGAATACATGTGATTTGATGTTTATTGCATACATGGTGTTAGGTATTTTTATTTATCACCAGTCTGTGCACATTATTTTCCAGTATAGCTGCGTAATCAGCCTTAATCCCCAGACTATCTTGTCGCCACCCCAAATGCAGGTGTCACACCGGTTGATCTGATCCTTTGCATGGCTGTTTTTACCATAATCCTTCTCCGATTCGATTAAGTGCTCCTTTGAGGAACCTTCCTTCTTGATTAAACTGTTTTGCTGTGATTTGTAAGATGTCAGCTTGGACAGGTGTGTGTGAGTGTGATAAAGCAGATACCTTACAAAGATCTCCATAGCCAGTGTGTTTTCTGCTTGGGAGCAGAAAACTAGTACAGATTGTGTTTTATCTGCTAGTCCATTGTTCCCAAGACATTGCACTCTTGTTAGTCTTTGTTGAACATGTTCTTAGAGACCCAGTGACTGAAGCATTTTGCCCAAGCCCGAGATGGCAAATCCCTCCACTCCTGACATACCTTCTGCACCCAAGAAGAAACTCAAAAGGCCTAGCCCTGAGATTTAATCTGCCCAGTCTGATTCCAAAGTACCTGCAGAGGTACAGAACCCATGGTATGTCCAACTCTGTACCTCAGAAACCCTTCTATTGGAAACCTGTTGGAGGCTGGTATGGTGTCAGAGGACTGCATGTCTGAAGAGAACTGCAACTGAGAAGGGGGCACAATGGATCATTATCTCAGATGGACCACAAGATATCCCTGAAGTTTTAGTATGGAAAGAGATTCCTGAAAACTGAAGTACGTCAGGGTGTCAGATCCTCCTTGCTTGAGCCGGGTGGATATCGCCCCAAAGAAAGTGACAGAAGACCAAGTATGTTTCCTCTCCTCCTAGGGAGAAGGAGTGAATGGACTTTTCTTGGGGCCTGTTTAAGGCCAGTATGGTGCTTAAACCTCCTCCTTTCTAAGCTTCTCCACTCTCTCCACAGAAATTTGTGTAATCCTCATTGTCATCTTCTTAGGAGGCCTTAAAATCTGATGGTCATTCCTTAATTTACTCCTGTCAGATTCACTGTCCTGGCTAGGTGCCCTCTGAGTATTTTACTATTTTTCCTGATTCGCCTGTGGAAAAGGCATCCTTCGGAGTAACCATTACAAATATGAGAAAGATTTTAAGTGGGAGTCTAAACAAATCTCTAATGTCCAAAAGAGATACTGTAGTCTGTTGGAAGTAGGCACTCCAGCCCCTTCTCCTGTCCCTGCAGTCCTGAAGACTTTTTTGGATGCTTTCATTCCATGTCCAGTGCTCCTGACTCTCAGCCCCAGCTCCCAAAAGGCCAAACACTACAAGCTTCCAGATGACCTCAGGTTCCTTTGTAGCTGACCCTTCAGCTGTTTCCTTAGCCTCAGACAAACCATCTAAGCTACTGCCAAATGCTAATGTCCTCCCATCAGACAAGGACAGCAAGGCTGTGGATAGGTTTGGACAAAAAAAAAAAAAAGGTCTATACTTTTTCAACATTGGCTGTCAGGACTATTATCAGACCTAGATGACTAAAAAAACTGTTCTCTATATTTAACAATCTAAACTGAGTTGTAACTGATATGTCAGAGTAGACTCAAAGCAACAAATTTCAGTTTAGATAAGTAAGACCACTCAGGTTGCTAGGAATAGTATAAAATGCAGCTATGTACCAGAAGATTTCAAGGATAAACTCCTAGACCCCTCCCCCTTAACAGGAACCTTTATTTACTCCACATGCAGCTAGCTTATTCAGATCCTTGCAAGAGCAAGTTAAGGCTGTGAAGGACTGCAGACAGATACTACTTGCCTGTTTTCCTAGATACCAGAGGAATTTCCCAGGCAAACTCGCTTCTTTTATCAGAAGGGGACACAAGCCTTCTCAGAAACACAAAAAGGCACCCAGAAAAAGATTCCCAGAAAAACCTGAAAGGGGGCCCTAGATGTTCATCGTGCGACACTGCTGCAGTCATTACACTTGGGTTATCCTGCCGTCAGGTGGTTCCCCAGCCGGCCTGAGTTCCAAAGTCTAGGTCCAGCGTCGGTTGCTGTCGCCTCCTCCCTGATGTTAGTGCGACAGGGGTATATAAGATGCAGCCCGTCTCCATTTTCTTCAGTCTTTCTTGCCGCGCGGTGCCCGAAGCAAAAGCAGTTCGCAAGTGCCAGTCTGCCTACTCCTGAGATTTTCATTCCGAATCCAAAACCGAAGTCTTCTACAAAGCTAAGTACCCCGTTGGGGAAACTTTTTCTTGCCTCAGACCGATGTCAGTAAAAGTTAATAGCTGTATTTCTTGTGGGAAGCAAATACCTCATAAGGATTTCCATTCTTATTGTATCCCGTGCCTAGGCCCAGACCACGACGTTACTGGTTGTCGGTTTTGTGCTAGGTTTAATAAGCGCACTATTAAACGTCGGTTTGATTTTGCCCGACATTACTTTGGCAGAAAATTTAATTATACCATGCCGTTGGAACTTCCGACGACCGGTATTCATAAAAAGCACAAAGACAAGGACAGGCATCCGAGGCCCAAAACTGACGACGAAGCCTCTTCAAGGCAAGTCACCGGTTCTCCGGTTTTCAGTGAGGCACCTTTGCAGCCCCTGATAACCGCTTCTGCAGAACCACAGGCTTCCCCCGACCCCCACGTGGAGATGGCTTGGCCTTCGGACGCACTAGATTTTCAGCAGACCGAAACCGATCCTGCAGAGGGATCCGGAGTACCTGAGCTACCCGCAGCTTCAGAGGATGTCTTCAGACCTACTCAACTAAGCATTAAACCCTCTTCTAAGTCAAAGCCTCCTTTAAAAACTAAGAAACAAGTACATCATTCTCCAGGACAGGCCTCCATGCCTAAGAAACAAATGCTCAAAATGGCCGAAGACCTAATCACTCTGATCATGGGTTCCCATCCACCATCTGATAAAAGGCCTAGACAGGATGCAGATTGATTCATCCGACCAGGGGTCCATTTCCTCAGATTCATCCTCAGACCTGGGATACTCTTTACCCCCTTATGAGGATTCTGATGCTGAGGAATCTATTCCATCAGCCTCTCCGCCTGAGGACTACTCCTTTGGGGAAACCTTACATACCAAGAGGGAGCATTTCCATTGGGAAGGCCAGGATTATTCAGAATCCAAGAAAAGGCTCAGAGACTTCCTATTATTACCTCAACACAGACCCCTGGCTATTCCGCCAGTGCTAGATATTGTGGATGATGTGTACACTGAATCCAGCTTAACAGATATTACAGAGTCCCTGACTCTCACAAATTTCTGTATAAAAGCCCTGTTGCTGATCCTGAAACTATTTCTCAGGGACCCAAAGGGTTAAGGCCTCATCAGCAAAGAACCCAGTTCCCTCTGACAGATTCCAGAGCACTAGACAGATGGGGAAAGAAAGTATATACGTCT
This sequence comes from Protopterus annectens, assembly GCF_019279795.1. NCBI lineage: Eukaryota > Metazoa > Chordata > Ceratodontiformes > Protopteridae > Protopterus > Protopterus annectens. The sequence goes on from NC_056746.1 coordinate 575,822,747, forward strand.
GCAGCTTTAACAACGAGAGCCTTAAATTGCCAGTTTCACATGCTAAAATATCAGCTATTTTTGATGTCTCAGTTGAAACAAAAAAATGCTTCCAGATACAGATCCTCCTAATTTTAAAGAAATGCAGGATTTATTGCATGCTGCTGAACAAGTGGGAAAGCATACTTTACAATGTGGTTTTGATTCTTTAGAGGCCTCATGCAGAGCAGCAGTTACAGGCTCTGTCATTAGAAGACATGCATGGTTAAAAGAACATATGTTACCAGATCATGTTAAAGCAAAATTACTGGATGCACCTTTACAGCAGGGTGTTTTATTTGGAGTTGAGGCAGAAGAGGTATTGAAGAAAATGGAGGATAAGGCAAAATCTATGCAAACAGTGAAGGATTTCTTAAAGGTTCAGCCTCCTCGATTTAGTAGAAACTGGCCAACAAAGAATTGGTCCTGTCCAGTTAATGACAGACCTCAGAGGGGCAGATACAGATGGCCAAGAGGTAGAGGTCAACCACAAGGTCCTTACAGGCCTCGACAATGGGGTGCATCAGGCCAGAAAGAAGGGGAAGATAGGCACCAACCATATAAAAAAACAGCCCCAATGACTTCCCACTCCAGCTGCCAAACAACTCACTCTTGGCAGCCCCTTTGGTAGGAAAACTCACACTTTTTTATCACAATTGGCATATGATCACCCAAGACAAATGGGTTCTCAATATTATTTAAAAGGTTACAGGTTCCACTTTCACAGTCTGCCAAGATTAAAAGGAATGCCAAATCTGCCCCTAAATCAATGGGCAGAGGCCCCAAAACAAATTATGGCACTCATGAACATGGGAGCTATTCAAAAGGTACCACCACAGGAACAAGGGCAAGGATTTTACTCGAGACTCTTTCTGGTTCCCAGAAAAGACAAAGCCTGGAGGCCCATTCTGGATCTTTCTTCACTAAACACTTTACCTGGATGTTCGAAATTCAAAATGTTGACATTACAGCAGCTTCTTCCCATCCTTGGCAAGCAAGCTTGGCTCGTGACTTTGGACCTCAAGGAGGCATAATCTGCATGTCCCTATCAGACAAAACTGCAGAAGATACCTCAGGTTCTTAGCTGGTCTAATACACTATCAATTCTCTGCACTGCCCTTTGGATTATCTACTGCGCCCAGGGTCTTCACAAAGTGCCCGGCACCAGTAATTGCATTTTGCAGACAGAAAGGAATTCAAATTTACCCATACCTGGACGACTGCCTGATTCAAGCAGAGAGCAAGGACATTCTTCTACAGTATCTGGCATTTGTAAAAAAGTTAAGTTGCCTGGGGTACACAGTAAACTAAAAGAAATCAAAACTAGTGCCCTCACAAGAGATAATATTCCTGGGTGCCCTCACAAGAGATAATATTCCTGGGTGCCAGCTTGAACACAACAGCCTTAGATGGCTTTTCTCATGCCAGACAAGCAAGGACAACTGACACAATACTTTCAATTGATGGCAACAAAGACCCAACTCCCTGCAAGAAAAATTCTGCAGGCCTTGGGCTTCATGGCATCTTGCATACTACTAATTCCATATGCCAGACTGCATATGAGGAAACTACAATGGTACCTAAAGAATGTATGGTCTCAACACTGTCAAAGTTTGGAAACCGCTATACCACTAATACCTTGCCTTCAACAGGAGTTTCGATGGTGGGCTCAAGCTTGTCACCTCAACAAGGGACAGCCTTTCACTCAACCCGCAGCCAGGCAAACACTGACAACAGATGCATCGGATTTCGCCTGGGGAGCACACATGGCAGGAAAATGTATTCAGGGCAAGTGGTCCGCAGAACAAAGGCATCTTCACATCAATCAAAAAGAGATGCTAGCTGTACAAAATGCCGTTGTATCTTTCAAGGACCTGTTGCATCCAGGACAACTACTACTAGAGACAGACAACACCACAGTTATGTGGTACATAAACAAGCAAGGGGGCACTCACTCCTACCCCCTCTGCAGACAAGCCATGACCTTGTGGAACACAGCTATAAACTATCAAGTTAATCTACAAGCACAATTCCTGCCAGGAGAGAAAAACACACTGGCAGACGACTTAAGCAGAAATATCATGGATCCCCATGAATGTGAATTGAATCCTCAAATATTCAGAATAATAACAAAGAAATGGTGGAGCCCGGACATAGATCAGTTTGCCTCCCCAATGAATTGCCAGCTAAAGAAATTCTGCACAAGGAGTTACCATCCGCAAGCATGGAAAGTGGATGCCCTCTCATTCAGCTGGACAAACCTACAAGTATATGCTTTTCCACCACTGCCTCTTCTCCCAAAGGTACTCATAAAAACCAGGCAAGAAGAGCCAAAAGTGATCCTGATTGCACCAGACTGGCCATGCCAGCACTGGTACCCAATCTTAAAAAACTTGGCACAAGGACCACCCTGGATTTTGCCTCAAATACCACATCTGCTGTCGCAGCACAACAATCAGTTACTGCACAGCCAGCTAAAGACACTAAACCTAGCTGCATGGAAGATTCCCTAGCCACGCAAGCAATGCCTCTCTCCAAAGCAGTTATGGATGTCATTCTGGAGGCCAGAAGGCCTAGTACCAGGAAAGCCTACTCGGATAAATGGAAGAGATTCTGTGCCTGGAACAAGGCTCGCAGCCTTGATCCTCTTGTGCCAAACATTCCTCAGATATATTTGACTGAGATGCTGGACACAAAGGCCTCTCCTTTTCATCCATCAAGATCCACGCCTCTGCCATCTCTGCACATTATAACACTGATCCACCAATTTTCTCTAATCCTTTGCTAAAACAGTACCTCAGAGGGGCTAAAAACATAAGACTGCCCTGTAGAGCACCTACTCCAACTTGGGATCTCAACTTTGTTTTGGAAAAATTAACTTTACCACCTTTTGAACCATCTAGCACGGCAGAATTAAAATACATTTCTTGGAAAACTGCTCTGCTCCTGGCAATAACTTCTGAAAGAAGAGTTTCAGAATTACAGGCACTAATGGCAGCGGAACCTTTCCTCATTTTCCACCAGGACAGGGTGTCCTTAAGAACGAACCCTACGTTTATGCCTAAGGTGGTTTCAAGTGTGTCTCTAAACCAAACCATTCACTTACCTACTTTTTATCCAAAACCACAGAATAAAGGGGAAAGACTACTGCATTCATTGGACATTCACAGGCAGTTACGCTTCTACTTGGACAAAACCAAAGCTTTCAGAAAATCTAAAACCAAAGCTTTCAGAAAATCTGAGCAATTATTGGTAGTATATGCTGCAGCAGCACAGGGAAAAGCTATTTCAAAACAGACCATTTCCAAATGGATAGGACATTGCATACGTTTCTGCTGTACGCAGCATGGAAAACCTGTGCCTAACAGCATTAGATCTCACTCCACCAGGGCAACAGCCACTTCAACTGCCTACCTCAGAGGAGTACCTACCAAGGATATTTTGGAAGCAGCAACATCTGTGCATACCTTCACCAAGCATTACCATCTGCCTCTATACTCTAAATCCAGAGCTGGCTTCACCTCTGCAGTGTTGCAGGGCCTTATAGCCACCCCTAATGCCTTATAGAACCAACCACCCTACCTCAGCTTTGGGATTCTACCCAGGTGTAATGACTGCAGCAGTGTCACATGATGAACATAGTACAGATGTTCATCGTGTTACCCTGCTGCAGTCATCACACTTGGTTATCCTGTCGTCAGGCGGTCCCGCAGTCGGCCAGAATTCCAAAGTCTTGGTCCGGCGTCGGTTGCTGTCGCTTCTTCCCTGACGTCAGTGCGCCAGGGGTATATATAATGCATCCAACGCCATTTTCTTCAGTCTTTCTTGCCGTGCAGTGCCCGAAGCAGAAGCAGTTTGCAAGTGCTGGTCGGCCGACTCCTGAGATTTTCAAAGTCGAATTTCAGATCCGAAGTCTTCAATAAAGCTAAGTACCCCGTTGGGGAAACTTTTCTTGCCTCAGACCGTTGTCAGAAAAAGTTAACAATTGTATTTCTTGTGGGAAGCAAATACCTCATAAGGATTTTCATTCTTACTGCATACCTTGCCTAGGCCCAGACCACGACGTCACTGGTTGTCATTTTTGTGCTAGGTTCAATAAGCGTACTATAAAAAGACGCTTTGATTTCGCACTGCACTAATTCAGTAGAAAATTTAACTACACAATGCCGTCGGAGCAACCGACTACCGACGTGCACAAAAAACGCAAGGACAGGCAGCCTAGACCCAAGCCGGACTCCGAGGCCTCGGCTGGGCTGGTCTCCGGTTCACCGGTTTTCAGTGAGGCTCCTCCGTAGCCCCTGGCTACCACAGAATTGGGATCCAAGACTGCTTCGGAGCCTTTGGCAGAGAGTGCTAGGCCGACGCAGCCATTTTGTTTAGCTCCTACCGACGACACTGCAGAGAGAGATGGTGCTGCAGAAACACCTTCGGTTTCTGAAGGCATCTTCAGACCGACGCTCACCATAAAAACGTATCCTAAGCTTAAGACTCCTATTAAACCAAAAAAGACTGCACTTTAGTCTCCAGTTCAAGGCCCTATGCCTAAGAAACAGATGCTTAAAATGGCGGAAGATTTGATCTCTTTAATCAGGGGTTCCCAACCCCCACCCGACAAAAGGCCTAGACAAAAGGCAGATTATGCCTCCTCTGATCAAGTGTCTATTTCCTCAGGCTCCTCTAAGGACCAAGATTACTCTTTTTCCCCTTATGAAGATTCTGATGCTGAGGATTCCATTCCCTCAGCTTCTCCCCCTGAAGAGTACTCCTTTGGGGAAACTTTACACACTATGAGGGAACATTTTCACTGGGAAGGTCAGGACTACTCTGACTCAAAGAAAAGGCTCAGAGTTTCTTTTACTCCCCCAGCACAGACCTCTTGCCATCCCCCCAGTTTTAGACATTGTGGATGATGTTTACATAGAATCTAGTTTGAACCCACATTCTCTGCCTCCTGCTCCAGCCAAACCAGACAGATACTGTAGAGTGCCTGACTCCCACAAATTCCTTTATAAAAGCCCTGTTGCTGATCCAGAGACCATCTCCCAGGGTCCCAAAGGGGCTAAGGCTTCTATGGCAAAAAATGCTGTACCCTCTGAAAGGGATTCCAGAGCACTAGACAGGTGGGGGAAAAAGGTTTACACTTCAGCCACTCTAGCTATGAGAGTACTAAATTGCCAATTTCACATGCTAAAATATCAGCAATTTCTAATGTCTCAGTTGAGACAAAAAATGAGAACACTCCCTCAACTGTCTGTATTGAAAGAAATGCAGGATCTGTTGCATGCAACTGAACAGGTGGGCAAACATACTTTACAATGTGGGTTTGATTCTTTAGAGGCTTCCTGCAGAGCAGCTGTCACTGGGTCTATTATACATAGGCATGCTTGGTTAAAGGAACAAACTCTGCCTGATCATGTTAAAGCTAAGCTTCTAGATGCTCCCTTACAGCAGGATGTCCTATTTGGAGTTAAAGCTGAAGAAGTCTTAAAGAAAATGGAGGATAAGGAAAAATCTGTGCAGACAGTCAAAGATTGTCTACAGGTACAGCCCCCTCGGTTCAGCAGAAATTGGCCAACAAAAATTGGGTCCTTTCCAGCTACTGACAGACCACAGAGGGGTAAGTACAGACGTCCAAGAGGCAGAGGGCAATCGCAAGCCCAATACAAACCTTGACAATGGGGCACTGCAACACAGAAGGGAGGAGAAGACAGGCCCCAAACTACTAGAAGGCAAACTCAGTGACTTGCACCTCATCTGGCCAAGCAATACTCTCTTGGCAGCTCCCTTGGGAGGAAAACGCGCACTTTTTTCAGACAACTGGCACATTGTCACAAAGGACAAATGGGTCCTAGATATAATTTCACGAGGATACAGATTCCATTTCCACACCTTGCCAATGAAAAGAGGAATGCCAAACCTGCCACAAAATTAATAGGCAGAGGCACAAAAGCAAATTACAGCTCTCATGGACATGAGAGCCATTCAACTACAGCCTACGCTGGAGCAAGGCCAAGGATTTTACTCAAGACTCTTTCTAGTCCCCAGAAAGAACAATGCCTGGAGACCAATTCTGGACTTTTCAGTTCTAAACACCTTCTTACAAGTACCCAAATTCAAGATGCTAACACTACAGTAGCTTCTTCCCATGTTGGGCAAGAAAGCATGGCTAGTAACGTTGGACCTCAAGGAGGTATACCTGCATGTCCCTATCAGATAAAGTTGCAGAAGATACCTCCGTTTCATTGCAGGTTCAACCCATTACCAATTCTCTGTACTGCCCTTTGGCTTATCCACTGCACCCAGGGTCTTCACAAAATGCCTGGCACCAGTAAGTGCATACTGCAGACAAAGAGGAATTCAAATATACCCATACCTGGACGACTGCCTCATCCAAGCAGAAAGCAAGGACATCCTCTTACAACATCTGGCTTTTGTAAAACATCTTCTAAGTTGCCTGGGGTACACAGTAAACGAAAAGAAATCAAAACTAGTACCCTCACAAAATGTGACTTTCCTGGGTGCAAGCTTGAATACAACGGCCCAGAAGGCTTATCTGACGCCAGACAAACAATTACAACTGACTCAATATTTGCAACAAAGACCCAACTCCCTGCAAAAAAAATTCTGCAGGCCTTGGGCTTCATGGCATCTTGCATACTACTAATAACATTTGCAAGCTGCATATGAGGAAATTACAGTGGTACCTAAAAAGCGTATGGTCTCAACACAGCCACAGCTTGGACACAATGAATATCTCTCATTCCCTGCCTACAACAAGAGTTTCTATGGTGGTCACAGGCATGTCACCTCAACAAGGGTCAGCCTTTCACCTTGCCCCCAGCCAGGCAAACTATGACAACAGATGCATCGGACTACGCCTGGGGGGGGGGGGGCCACATGGCAGGACAGTGAGTTCAAGGCATATGGACTGCAGATCAAAGGAATCTGCACATCAATCAGAAAGAGATGCTAGCTGTACAGAATGCTCTGACAACCTTCAAGAACCTATTACATCCAGGACAACTTACAATAAGGGCAGACAACACCACAGTAATGTGGTACATAAACAAACAAGGGGGTACACACCTTCTACCCTTTATGCAGGCAAGCAATGACCTTGTGGAACACAGCACTGGCTTACCAAGTTCAGTTACAAACTCAATTCCTGCCAGGAAAAAAGAACACATTGGCAGACGACCTCAGCAGAAACATCATGGATCCCCACGAGTGGAAACTGGATCCACAAGTATTTGCAATGATAACTCAAATGGGGCCTCCCAGACATAGACCTGTTTGCCAGCCCCCAAAACTATCGGCTAACAAAATTTTGTACAAGGACACTTCACCATCAAGCTTGGAAAGTGGACGCACTCTCATTCAGTTGGAAAAACCTGACAGTATATGCCTTCCCTCCATTGCCTTTTCTCACAAAGGTGCTTCTGAAAGTCAGAAAGGAGAGACCACGACTGATACTCATAGCCCCAGACTGGCCACGCCAGCACTGGTACCCACTATTAAGGAATATGGCCCAGAGCCCACCTTGGATTTTACCACAAATTGCCCATTTTCTCACACAGCAAAACAATCTGATTCTACACAGCCAGCTCAAAACCTTAAATCTGGCTGCATGGCAGATCACCTAAGCATCCAGCCAGCTCCTCTTTCCCAAGCAGTTATTGATGTTATTCTGGAAGCTAGGAGGCCCAGCACAGTTATGGATGTTATTCTGGAAGCTAGGCGGCCCAGCACCAGGAAGGCCTACTCGGACAAATGGAAAAGGTTTTGCGCCTGGAACCAAGCTAAAGGCCAAAATACACTTCAGCCTCACATGCCTCAGATTCTACAGTATTTAACTGAGATGTTGCACAAAGGACTTTCTTTTTCTTCCATTAAAATCCACACATCAGCTATTTCAGCCCACTACAACACAGATCAACCCTTATTTTCACATCCACTTCTAAGGCAGTTCCTCAGAGGGGCAAAAAACATTAGGCCCCCCAGGAGAGCACCTACACCAACATGGGACCTCAATTTTGTTCTGGAAAAACTTACGCTACCTCCCTTTGAACCAGCTTTCTCTGCTGATCTACAGTTTATATTATATCATGGAAGACTGCCCTGCTGCTAGCAGTAACTTCAGCCAGAAGAGTCTCAGAGCTGCAGGCACTAATGGCAGTGGAACCTTTCCTCATTTTCCATCAAGACAGAGTTTCTCTACAAACTAATCCTTCCTTCATGCTAAGGTGGTTTCCAGTGTGGCTTTAAATCAAACCATCCACTTACCCACCTTCTTCCCAAATCCACAGAACAAAGGAGAAAGACTCCTGCATTCCTTGGACATTCACAGGCAACTTCGTTACTATTTGGTTAAAACTAAGGTTTTCAGAAAGTCTGACCAGCTCTTTGTATCCTATGCTACAGCTTCGCAAGGGAAGGCTATATCAAAACAAACCATTTCCAAATGGATAGGACATTGCATTCATTTTTGCTATTCCCATCATGGAAAACCAGTTCTGCTACCATAAGGTCCCACTCTATCAGGGCAACAGCTACATCTACAGCCTTCCTCAGGGGGGGTTCCAACCAAGGAGATTTTGGAAGCTGCAACTTGGAGTTCAGTACACACCTTTACCAAACACCATCACTTACCACTTTACTCCAAGACTAGAGCTGGCTTCGCCACTGCAGTTCTGCAGGGCCTTCTAGCCTCCTCTAACCCTCTTTGACTCCTCCACCCATCCATAGCTTTGGGATTCTACCCAAGTGTGATGACTGCAGCAGGGTAACACAATGAACATAGTACAGTTTTGTACCTACCATAAATGTAGATGTTCGAGTGTACACCCTGCTGCAGTCCAGGTTACCCTCCCTCCATCTCCTCTGATCTAACTGGCTAAATCTTTACAATACCTTCCTGATGTATTTGCTTATAGCTGGAGGGATTTTGTGTTTGCGCTAAATTTTCTTAAATTGGTACTAATTACTGACCACCTTTTTGGGGGCACCTGTAACTGGCTAAATCTTTACAATACCTTCCTGATGTATTTGCTTATAGCTGGAGGGATTTTGTGTTTGTGCTAAATTTTCTTAAATTGGTACTAATTACTGACCACCTTTTTGGGGGCACCTGACATCTGGGGCAAGAAAAACTGAAGAAAATGGTTTGGATGCATTATATATACCCCTGGTGCACTGACGCTAGGGAAGAAGTGACAGCAACCGACGCCGGACCAAGACTTTGGAATTCCGGCCGACTGCGGGACCGCCTGACGACAGGATAACCCAAGTGCGATGACTGCAGCAGGGTGAACACTCGAACATCTACATTTATGGTAGGTACAAAACTGTACTTATTGTACCTACCATAAATGTAGATGTTAGAGTGTAGACACTGCTGCAGTCCAGGTTACCCTCCCTCCTTCCCCCTCTAACTGGCTAGTACATACCTAGTTCCTCTACCTTTTACTACCTATGGGGAGTATTTGCTGGTAGCTGAAAGTATGTTGTTTGCATTTCTTATGTATGTTTTATTAGCAATTTGAATTGCCTACGTATTTGGGGGCACCTGACATCTGGGGCAAGAAAAACTGAAGAAAATGGCGTCTGCTGCATCTTGTATACCCCTGTCGCACTGACATCAGGGAGCAGGCGACAGCAACCGACGCCGGACCAAGACTTTGGAACTCAGGCCGGCTATGGAACTCAGGCCGGCTGGGGGAACCGCCTGACGGCAGGATAACCCAAGTGTAATGACTGCAGCAGTGTCTACACTCTAACATCTATATTTATGGAAGGTACAAAACTGTACTTTCTGGGAGGCCTTCCTTTTACAGATAAGTGTTTGTGAACATCTTCCCAACCCCCACTCCCTAGTTCATACCCTTGATCTGTCAAAAGACTTACGTTTTCCATTATAAATTGGAGAAACATTACCACAGACAAGTCAAAAAAGGTCGCAGTATGTTGTGGAAGGAATTGCCTCTCTTCAGAGGCATTCCACCTTCACTGCACAATTAAAGCTCCTCCATCCCAGTCTTCTGGAATGGTCACAAGGCACCATAGAACCAGTTCCCCTTCAGTTTATGGGATGAGGATTCTACTCCAGACTGTTGCTGGTACCAGGAAAAGGACAATGGAGACTCATAATGGATCTCTCCCACCTTCACACTACCAGTTTCAAAATCCTGTCTTGTCAGACCCTTCTCCCCTTCATCTTTCTACAGACCTTTCCACTATCTCTGTATTTAAAGGATGCCTACCTTCATAAGCCCATATGCTCCTCTTGAAGGAAATTCCTGAGATTCTGTACTGGCTCATCACATTTTCTATTTACTGCCTTGCCGTTTGGGCTTTCTACAGCTCCCAGTGTCTTCAGAAAGTGCCTAGCCTCCGTTATAGCCTTTTGCAGGACTTGGGAATACAAATTTCCCCTACCTGGGTGATCTGTTGATTTAGGCCTCTTATCTTGCTGCAACATCTCAAGTTCAGTCACCCTTCTCCTGCAACTTGGGTTCACTGTCAGTTTCAAAAAATGATTCCCTTCAGCCCACTCAAGACTTGGTTTTCTTGGTTTGCAGACTAGATACAAAAAACAGGCAGGCCTTCTTGCCCCAAGATAAAATGCAGAGCTTCACTATTTTCTTCCAGTCTGTAAGTTCTCTACACGTTTGCTCAGCCAATGGGATTCTTGGAGCACTGTTACTCTTGGCAGCAGCCATACCAATGCTTCTGTTGGCCAGGTTACATACGAGGAAAATTCAGTGGTACCTGAAAATGTATGGTCCCAACATTCTCGCCCCCTGGACACACACATCCCTCGCATGCCCTGTCTCAAGAAGGAGATCATGTGATGGGTGACAACAGGTGAACTTCAATCCAGGCCTGCTCTTCAGGGTACAGACCCAAAGTCGAGCTGTAAAACAGACACCTCCTGGTACAGAGATGTTGGCAGCCCAACTTCAAGAAAGAGCACATCAAACTGAAAGAGAATGAGGGCTGTCATTCAGGCCCTACAAGTCTTTGCCTACCTCTGGAAACCAGGACCTCTGCGAGTATTCACAGACAACACAACAGACCTGTATTACATAAACAAGGAAGGAAGATCCAGATGTTACCAGTTTTGCAGTTTGGCCCAGATTGTTTGAGACCTAGTGACCAAGGCAGGTGTGTCCCTCCAAGCAGTATACATCCCGTCCCAGGACAACATACTGGCAGACTCTTTCAGCAGGTCCATCAAAGACCTACAAGAGTGGATGCTCAACAAACTGTTTTTCCTGGGCATAGTCCACAGGTAGACTTATTTTCCTCTAAAAGCAACAAACAGCCCCCCCCCTCTTTTATAGGTTCATAGGTAGGTACTAGGCTATCGGCCAAGGGCCTACGTAAGCCTAGCCAGCAAGGTTCCATAGCTTACGCCACCCAAGAAAGTTATTTTCTTGTGCCACTGTCCAGCAGAGACACAGACGTGATCCGCGGGGTGTATTTCCTATTTCCTATCCACTCATCAAGATCTCTCTTGAAGAGTGTTAATGAAGATCTTTTCTTGACATAGATGGGTAGCTTGTTCCAGAGTATAGGAAGTCTCTGGGACGGGAATCTATTCCTCCAACGTGTCCTGTTTATTGTAGTGACAATGTTTAGGTCCCTAGAGCATGTAGATCGGAGGATTGAGATTTCATTAGGTGTAGCATGTCCAACAGCTCTGGGTTTGACATAGCTTTATATGTTAGGCAGAGATCAGCTCTGAGTAGGCGATATGCTATGGAGTAAAGCTGGAGTTTTTTGAGGTGGTCAGTGTAGGGCATTTGTTTGAGGCCAGTAATCCTCTTTGTGAGGTACTTCTGTGGCCTTTCCAGCTGCTGCAGATGTCTTGTGAGGTACATTCCAAAAGGGGCATTGTACTCTATAATGGGTCTAATGAGTGATGAGTAGAGGGGAACAGTGACCTCTTTTTTTTTTTTTCCTGGATGAGAACCCTTTTATGATGAGGTTTGCCACGTAGAAGGACTTCCTGACTACTGTGGCGATGTGTCTATCAAAGGAGAGACTACTGTCCACCTGGGTCCCAAGGTCTCTTGTCACGCATTTGGTGAGATTGCTGCCTATGTGGTAGTTCATGGGTACAGAGTTCTTACCAAAGGGGATGATGTTGCACTTTTTGGCATTGAGCTTGAGGCCATGGCTCTGACACCAGGTATCTGTCTCAGTGAGGCCCTTCTGTAGGATGTCCACATCATTTGGGGACTTGACTATGGCTTCTAGTTTGTAGTCATCTGCGAACTTTGTTAGTCAGAGGTCTTCTGTGTTGGCCTGTACTTCAGAGAATAGATACCAAACAGGAGAGGTCCCAGGACGGAACCCTGTGGTACTCCACTTGTCATTGCTTTGAGGTCAGATTTGGAGTCTGCAACTTTTACAGTGTGGGTTCTGTCAGTGAGCCAGTTGGCAACCCATCTTGTGACGTAGGGATTTATACCTAGTTTAGTGAGTTTAGCTATAATTCCAGAATGGGGGGTGGTGTCGAAAGCCTTGGCGAGGTCAAGATAGGCTGTGTGAACCACTTTACCCTCATCCACGGCTTTGGTGACTGCCTCAAAGAAGTCGGTGAGGTTCAGGAGGCATGATCTGACTTTCAAAAACCCAAACTGGGTGGGATCCAGAGTTTGGAGGTTACCAATGTCTTTGTTTACGAGTTCCATGATGATACATTCCATGGCCTTGCAGACCAGGCTCGTCAGGCTAATAGGTCGATAGTTCCCGGGATCAGTGGTGTCTCCCCCTTTGTGGAGTGGGATAACTGTTGCTGTGCGCCATTCAGTGGGACCAGGACTCCTTGCCCCTTGGCTTGGAGGACCAATGCATTATCCTTCCAGTGACCAAGAAAGTTTCTTTATGCCTTCCTTCCATTTCCTCTGCTACCAAAGGTTCCACTAAAGATCTAAAAAGAAAAGCAGGAAATTGTCCTGATTTACTCCTTTTTGGCCAAGACAGCATTGATTCTCCCTTATCTGTCACTTAGCCATGGACACTTACCCCAAGCTATTCCACAAAGTGGACCTGTTCATACTGCAGAATGGCTTTTTGCTTAATCCCAACCTGTCATCTCTCAAAATAAGGCTGTGGGAAATGGGATTCCAGTCCCTTCCAAACACCAGTTTTCTGAGTGTGTGTGTGTACTGAGTTCTTCAGGAGGTGGGGAGACCCACAACACTAAAATTCTACATAGCCAAATGGAAGAGAGTTTCAATATGGTATCAAGCAATCAAGACCCTATACAGTCAAAGGTCTGTCTTATATTACCCTATTTGTGTGAGAATATGAAAAGCGGTCTGACTTATTCTTCCATTAAAGCCCACCTTTTAGCCATTTCGTACTTCCCTTTAACTCGTCTGTTATGTCCAGGGGGTTCTGCACTTAAACCTCTGAGAGGACCTTTGCCTCCCACAGGGACCTCAACTTTGTGCTGAAAAAGCTCACTTTTCCTCCATTTGAACTAGCCACTTTTACTCTCAAATTCTACCCCTGGAAAATTTTTTTTTTGACTGGCTGTCCCTTTTGCTATGAGAGCCTCAACCACAGGCATTCATGATCATTCCTTCCTTTATTTTTCGTAAAGACAGAGGGTTCCTGAGCATCAACTTTTCTTTCATGTCAAAAGTGGTAAATTAGATGCCCCTCAACTAGACAGTCTCCCTACTTTATTTACCAAACCACAGTACAGAGGTGAAAGACTTCTTCACTCCCTAGATGTACACCAGCAACCAAGTCCATTCATATGCTAGACCAGCTGTTTGTCTGTTACGTGGACTGTAGGCAGGGTCAGCCGGTATCCATCAAGCTGGATTTCTGAGTCTGTTTCATTTTAATTCGTACCATGGCAAATCCTTGCCTTTTTCCCCAAGTGATCACTGTGCTAGAGCAGTAACCTCTTCTAGGGCTTACTGCAAAGGGGTAGATCCCAGAACCATTCTGGAAGCTGCTACCTGGTCTTCTGTACATGCACTAAACAGTACAGAATTGATGCCTTTTCCAGGTTGAGGACAAATTTTGCCAGGTCTGTCTTTTCTGGCCTCTTTGACAGTTCTCAACATTCTCTGCCAATCCTGCCTTCCATTCCATTAAACTTTGTAAGTCATCCATCTGTTTGGAGTACAGCAACAGTAATTTCACTCCGGATGTAGTACAGTTGTGTAAGAACTTGCCATACAGGCCGGTATTACCCTGACCCTGAGTAGCATCCTGCTCTCACCAATAATGAATGATACCACGGTATAAAGAAAAAATGATCAATTTCAACAATTGGCTAAGTTTCTGGTGTCATTCAAAGGGGGTCTTTCTGCCTGGGATGACATGCTCGACAAGCCACGCTGCTTCACTAGAGACGGCTTGCACCTGTCACACTTAGGCTTTCGAATACTGGCCAAGGCTCTTGCCACCCCCATAGTACCTTTTTTAGGCAAGGCTCAAAAGACAAACTGACCGCCGTAAATAGCACAAGTAACAAAAAAAAATGAGGGTAATGCTACTCATTGCCAGAAGTCTAAACCTCAAAATGCACAACTCGAGGCACTCCTCAGTATGGAGAAAATCAATATATGTGCAGTAACAGAAACCTGGTTTAAGGCTCTAGAGAGCACCCCAGCACTACCAGGCTACAACTCGTACCATACATTTCAGATACAGAACCCGGACCAAAATACAAAAGCCAGGGGAGCATCTATATTCATCAAGGATACCCACACCTCCAGGTTAGTGGCACAGCACAATGCTTCAGAGATCATCCACGTGCAACTAAAAACGGGCAAAACTGCAATTCAAATTGTAGCTTGCTACAGATCACCCACCATGTCCCAGGACCCCCATTCCCCGTTTCTGGAAACACTGGGAAACATAAAGGTCCTACCAAATGCCCTAATGGGTGATTTAAATTACCCAAACACTAACTGGGAGAACTACTTGAGTACTAACTCCTTTGCCCAACATTTCCTAGAATTTATAAACTCAAATGCCCTGGATCAACTGGTCAACACTCCCACCAGAGGTGACAGCATATTGGACCTGGTCATCACCAACATGGACGACTGGTGTTCCACACCGGAGGTCAACCCCTCGCTGGTTAGATCTGGCCATAAATAAATCACTCTGGATATCCACATTCCACCCTCACCCCCGGACAAGGAAACCACTGTGAAAAACTTTTCAAAAGCAAACTTCACGTTACTTAAGACCGAGGTGGAAAGTTTCAAAGCCCCCATGCTAAAGGATGGTGTCCAAGCTGCAAAATCTCTTACTGATGCAGTCTACGGGCACCTGCAAGAATGCATGGATCGTGCTATCCCAAGCAAAACCAAGACTCACTCCTCCAAAAAAAGAAAACCAGTCTGGTGGACCCCTGCCACAAACAAGCTATACGATATAAGGAGGTAACTAGTACAGAAAAGAGTAAAATCCCAAGAATGGAAGACATCCCTGATCAGTATCAGCAAGAAACTACGATCTTTCATAAAATCATCCAAGGCAAGCTTCGAAAGAAAAATTGCCAAAGACTCTAAAGATAACCACAAGGCATTCTTTAGCTATGTCAAGAATCTACGTGGCAATGCTCAGATCTGCTCCGAGTTGGTGCAGAATGGCACAAAATACACTGAACCGACCGATATCGCCAACATCCTGGCAGACAGGTTCAGTGCAAATTTCACCCCCCTCACACCCCCAAAAGGGCCCATAACCATACCAGAAGAATGTAGAGCCCCTGAAATCACAGACAGGTTAAAACAACCCTTTCCAAAGCCAAAAACACAGCATCAATGGGGACCAGACAGTGTCCCAGGCTGCGTCCTACACGAGCTCAAAGATGAACTAACCCCACACCTAAACACACTGTTCAAACTCAGCCTCTCCACAGGCTATGTACCCACAGAGTGGCGCACAGCAACAGTTATTCCACTCCACAAAGGTGGAGCCACAACAGACCCCGGGAACTATCGCCCTATAAGCCTGACTAGCTTGGTCTGCAAGGCTATGGAGCGCATCATCATGGAACTCTTAACAGAGACATTGGGAACCTCCAAACTCTGGACCCTACCCAGTTCAGCTTTAAGAGCAGATCATGCCTCCTATACCTGGTGGACTTCTTTGAGACAGTTACCAAGGCTATAGACAAAAAGGTGGTACACACAGCCTACCTAGACCTCGCAAAGGCCTTCGACACCATTCCCCATTCTGGTATTATAGACAAGCTCACCAGCCTGAACATAAACCTGTACGTCACAAGATGGGTTGCCAACTGGCTCACGGACAGAACCCACATGGTGAGAGTTGTGGGAGCTAGGTCCGACTCTAAACCGGTTACAAGTGGAGTTCCCCAGGGCTCAGTCCTAGGACCCCTCCTGTTCAGCATATACTTCTCAGAGGTACAGGCAAGCAGAGAATGACTATGGCTGACCAAGTTTGTAGATGACTGCAAACTAGGGGCTATAATTGACTCTCCGGCTGACACAGGCATCCTCCAAAAGGGTCTCACTGAGACAGATACCTGGTGTCAAAATCATGGCCTCAAGCTAAATGCCAAAAAGTGCATAGTCACCCCCTGTGGAAAAAACAAAGTACCCACAAACTACCACATAGGTGGTAGTCCCCTAAATATGGAAGACTTAATAAGGGATCTGGGGACCCAAGTAGATGGTAATCTCTCCTTTGATAATCACATTGCCAAAGTGATTAGAAAATCCTTCTATGTGGCCCACCTAATCACAAAAGGGTTCGCATCCAGATCAAAAGGTCATTGTGCCCCTCTACTCATTAGACCCATCATAGAGTACAATGCCCTATTTGGGACGTACCTTACAAGACCCCCTACAACAGCTGGAAAGACCACAGAAGTACCTCACCAAGAGGATCACTGGCCTTAAACAGATGCCCTATGCAGCTCGACTGAAGAAACTCCAGCTGTACTCTGTTGCGTACCGCCTACTCAGAGGTGATCTCTGCCTGACATACAGGGCCATGTCCAACCCAGAATTGATGGACATGCTCCACCTAAAGAATAACCATATCCCCTCGAACCACACGCTCTAGGGATCTAAACCTCACCACAACAATAAATCGGATGTGCTGGAGGGATAGATTAATGTCCCAGAGACTTCTCATGCTTTGGAACAAGATTCCAATCTACATTAGGCAGAGGTCCTCACTAACACTCTCTTCAAGAGAAATCGTGACGAGTGGATGGGAAACAAAGTTTACCCCAGGGATCACTTCAGTGGCTGTGCTGGAAAGAGGCACAGGGAACTAATCTAAGGGGGTGGCGAAAGCCAACACATTTTGGCTAGGCTTATAAATGCCTTCGGGCAGATAGCGTAGTGCCTACCTATGAACAGTAGATTTTCTACTTTCAAGTGTTTTCTGTACTAACTAAAAGAGTGGCAAAGGTGTTGCCACAGTTGATAGATATGGATCAGTGTGGCTTTGTGGAGGGGATGCAGACATTTGACAACATTAGTAGAACGATCCAGAGGGATGCAGAATATAAGAAAATACCGCTGCTGTTAGTGGGTCTTGAAACAGAGAAAGCATTCAATTTTGAGTGTGGCAATGAAAACATTTGCTTTCTGTGGCACGGTTAGTATGCTATCTGTTTTGCTACTAACATTGTTTTAAGGTTTTATAGCACAAAGACTGATGGCCACTTGCTAAACAAAACGATTACCCATTAAAAACCAGATTTAGAATGAGCAACAGTAAACTCCTGTTCCCTTGAAACTCAAACATTCTTTGAAAACGCATAGTAATTCAACGGTCGTTGAAAATGTACCTGCTGATGGAAGTTTGGCTGGTGGTGTAGTGGATGTTCTTCATCTCACATTGCTGCAGTCCTTACACTTGGGTAGTCCACTGTCCTCGGTCGGCCCGAATATCAAAGTATAAGGCTGACGTCGGTCAAGGCGCATTTGACTGACATCAGGACGTCAAGGTACAAATGCGCATGACCGACGTCATATCCCCAGTCTTTTTTGCCGCATGGTCCGATGCAGAAGCAGTATTGCAAGTGCTGGTTGGCGTTCTGAAATTTTTCGATTTCGGAGTTTCAGACCGAGTCAAAGTTGGCTAAGTACCCCGTTGGGGAATATTTTAGTTTTTTCTTGCCTCAGTGGTTTACCGGATGTCAGAAAAAGTGAATAATTGTATTTCTTGTGGGAAACAGATACCGCATAGAGACTATCATACTTTGTGTATTCCTTGTTTAGGGCCTGAGCACGACGTTGTTGGGTGTCGCTCTTGTGCTAGATTCAATAAGCGCACTATAAAGAGGAGATTAGATTGTGCCAGGTTAGTCTTCAGGAAGCGGTGCAATTATAAAATGCCGTCGGATGCTCCGGCCGCTTCTTCAAGAAGCGCAAGGACAAAGCAGTTAAGCCTAGGCTAGAAGAACCGTCCGTACAGGACGCCGGTTCTTTAGAGGTGTCGGTGGAGCCGGTGGTTCCACCGGAGGTTTCTTTGGGATCCCAGGGAGAGACTTTGTTATTGCAGGATGTGGCCTCTCAGGAGGCAGGTCAGGGTGATGGGGCTTCTCAGGTTACTATACTCCCTCCCTGCCTAGGGTGGTTAGGCCCTCTCCTTCTGTTTCCAAGGCTTCTCCCAGAGGCAGGCCAGGTTTAGCTTCAGTTGGTGTCACCCCTAGTTCTTCAGGAACTGTGCCCAAGAAGCATATGCTTAAAATGGCAGAAGATTTGATTTCTTTGATTAGGGTTCTTTGCCCCTCCTGATAAGAGACCTAGGGTGGAGCCTGAGCTAGGAGTTTTGAGCAGGCTTGGATGTTTCAGAGTCTTCGGCTGAAGACTTGCAGGAGTACTCTCCTTATTCTGATTCTGATGTGGATGATTCTACTCCTTCTGCTTCTCCTCCTGAGGATTTTTCTTTTCAGAAACTCTTCATTCCATGAGGGAGCATTTTAAGTGGGAAGGTCAGGACTTCTCTGATTCCAGGAAAAGGCTTAGGGAATTTTTGTTTTACCCCAGCATAGGCCTTTGGCTATACCTCCTGTTTTGGATGTAGTGGAAGATGTTTTACAGAGGCTTCTCTTAATCCTGATTCTTTGCCTCCTGCTCCTGTTAAACCGGATAGGTATTACAGGGTGCCTGAAGCTCATAAGTATCTTTTTAGAGTCCTAGGGCAGACCCAGAAACTGTTAGCCAGGGGCCTAAAGGTGTTAAGGCTTCTGTTGTCAAGAATCCGGTTCCTGCAGATAAAGAGGCCAGGGCCTTGGATAGATGGGGAAAGAAAGTTTATACTTCTTCCACTCTAGCTATGAGGGCTTTGAATTGCCAGTTTCACATGTTGAAATACCAAAACTATCTCCTTTCACAATTGAAGTCTAAGGTTGATGCTCTGGCGGAAGGTATTGATTGTAAAGAGTTACAAGATTTAGTACATGTTTCTGAACAGGTGGGTAAGCATTCTTTGCAATGTGGTTTTGATGCTGTACAGGCCTCGTCTAGGGTGGCTGCCACTGGGTCAGTTCTTCGCAGGCACGCCTGGCTGAGGGATCAAAATTTATCTGACCATGTTAAAACAAGGATTTTAGATGCTCCTTTACAGTCTGATGTGTTGTTTGGTTCACCTGTGGAGGCAGTCTTAAAGAAAATGGAAGACAAGGCTAAGTCTATGCAGACTGTTAAAGATTTTTTTGCAGGTTCAGCCTCCAAAGTTTAGTAGAAATTGGCCTACTAAGGGGTGGACGTATCCTTCTTATGATTCCCAGTCTAGGGGTAGATCTAGACGTGGTAGGGGCAGAGCTCAGGGCTCTTTCAGGCCTAGAACAGGGAGTTCTCCTGCACAGTCTTCGGGTGAGGGCAGGGGTCAGTCCTTTCGTAAACAGACCCAATGACCTACCTTTTCAGCTGCCAGAGCCTTCTCGTCTGGCAGCACCTTTGGGAGGAAGGTTGGCACTTTTCAAAGAAAAATGGAGTTTAATTACCCAAGACAGATGGGTATTGGATATTATACACCACGGTTACAGGTTTTATTTCCATACCTTGCCTCCTTTCAAAGGCATGCCAGACGTTCCTCCTCAACAAAGAATAGAGGCTCACAGGCAAATTTCTCTGTTACTCCAAATAGGGGTCATACAGCCGGTCCCTATGCCAGAAGTGGGCCTAGGATTTTATTCTCGCCTGTTCCTAGTACCAAAGAAGGGGAACACGTGGAGACCAATTTTGGATTTATCTATCCTCAACACTTATCTGGACATTCCCAAGTTCAAAATGTTGACGTTACAACAGCTTTTACCTCTGCTGGGCAAAGATCATTGGATGGTAACTTTGGATCTCAAGGAGGCTTACCTTCATGTTCCTATCAGACTAAGTTGCAGGAAGTATCTGCGTTTGAGCTGGGACTTCTCACTATCAGTTCTCTGCATTGCCCTTTGGCTTATCTACTGCCCAGAGTGTTCACGAAAGTTCTGGCTCCAGTGATAG
Source organism: Protopterus annectens (assembly GCF_019279795.1). Taxonomy (NCBI): domain Eukaryota; kingdom Metazoa; phylum Chordata; order Ceratodontiformes; family Protopteridae; genus Protopterus; species Protopterus annectens. The sequence goes on from NC_056746.1 coordinate 575,843,239, forward strand.
CTTTCTTCAGGCTAAAAGGAATACAGATCTATCCTTATTTGGACGATTGCCTGATTCTGGCTCAAGGAAGGGACGAGCTTCTTCATCATTTGGAATATGTGATAGCAGTGCTAAGATGCCTGGGGTATTCTGTGAACGAAATAAAGTCCAGTCTAGTACCCTCTCAGGACATGTGCTTTCTGGGTGTAAGACTGAATACAGCATCCCAGATGGCCTTTTTGACCCCGGACAAACAAAAGAATCTTTCCCTTTACTTCCATCAACTATCTCATCAGTCCGGCTGACTGCAAGGACAGTCCTTCAAGCCTTAGGGTTCATGGCATCTTGTATTCTGGTGCTTCCCAATGCCAAACTGCATATGAGGAAGCTGCAATGGTATCTCAAAAATGTATGGACACAACACTGCCAGGATCTGGACACTGTCATTCAAATAATACCTTGCATTCAAAAGGAATTTTTGTGGTGGGCTCAGGAATGTCACCTAAACAAGGGACTCTCTGTGACCCGGCCAGAGGCGAGTCAGATTTTAACGACAGATGCCTCAGACAAAGCTTGGGGAGCTCATCTAAATGGAAAGTGGATACAAGACAAGTGGCCTGCCAGACTACAACATCTACATATCAACTTGAAGGAGATGTTAGCAGTCCAGTTTGCATTAATAGCTTTCAAGGATTTACTTCTTCCAGGGCAGGTGTTGATTCTAACAGACAACACAACTGTCATGTGGTACATCAACAAGCAAGGGGGAACACATTCTTATCCTCTATGCAGGCAAGCAATGATTTTGTGGGAGACTGCTCTCAGTTTACAGCTCAATCTTCAGGCAAGGTTTCTGCCAGGAGCACAGAACTCCTTAGCAGATGTGTTGAGCAGACGAATTATGGATCCCCACGAGTGGAAATTGGATCCTCATGTATTTCAGAAATTGACAGTGTCATGGGGAACTCCAGACATAGATCTGTTCGCTTCTCCACTAAACCATCAGCTGCCAAAGTTTTGCACAAAAGGTTTCATCCCACAGCTTGGAAAGTGGATGCTCTTTCTTTCAATTGGAGCAATCTTCATGTGTATGCCTTTCCACCTCTGCCTCTCCTCCCAAAGGTACTTCTAAAGGTCAGACAGGACAAGCCAAGGATGATTTTAATAGCTCCAGATTGGCCTCGACAGCACTGGTACCCATTACTGAGAAGTCTGGCACGGAAGCCTCCATGGCCTTTGCCTTGATTCCACACCTGTTGTCCCAGGAGGACAGTCATTTGCTCAATGTCAAACTTCACTCTCTTCACCTAACAGCCTGGCATATTCTGTTTTGAACCATAGAGGGTCTCAACTTCCACAACAAGTTTTGAATGTGATTTTGGAAGCTAGAAGGCCTAGTACAAGGAAAGTGTACGCAGATAAATGGAAGAGATTCTTATTTTGGAGTGCAGCGAAGGATTTTGATGTTTCTGAGCCTAATTTAAGTGTGGCTCTTCAATATCTTACTGAGTTACTGGACAAAGGTTTGTCCTTCTCTTCTATTAAGGTTCATGCTGCAGCAATTTCAGCTCACTATGACTGTGACCCACCATTGTTTTCTCATCCTTTGTTCAAGCAATTTCTTAGAGGGGCAAAGAATATAAGACCCCCACGTAGAGCTCCTACTCCTGCTTGGGATCTCAATTTTGTGTTGGAGAAACTCACTCTACAACCTTTTGAGCCTGCAGCTACTACTGAGTTGAAATATTTATCATGGAAGACTGCCTTTTTGTTGGCCATTACCTCTGCTAGAAGGGTTTCTGAATTGCAGGCCCTTATGGCGGTTGAGCCTTTCTTAATTTTCCATAAGGATAGGGTATCTTTACGCACTAATCCTTCCTTTATGCCTAAAGTGGTTTCTAGTGTGGCTTTAAACCAAACTATTCATTTGCCTACTTTTATGCAAATCCCCAAAATAAAGGGGAAAAGATTTTGCACACTTTAGATGTACACAGGCAGTTGCGATATTATTTGGACAGAACTAAAGGGTTCAGGCAGTCTCAGCAGTTATTTGTTTCTTTTGCTTTGAGTTCTCAGGGCAAGCCTGTGTCAAAACAAACTATTTCTAAGTGGATTGGGTTTTGCATTGCTTTCTGTTATTCCCATCATGGCAAGGAGATTCCAGCTGGGATTAGGCCTCATTCCACTAGGGCTACTGCCACTTGACAGCTTTTTGAGGGGGGTGGCAACCAAGGATATTTTGGAGGCAGCTACTTGGAGTTCAGTGCATACTTTCTCTAGGCATTATCACCTACCACTTTACTCTAAATCCAGGGCTGGTTTTGCCACTGCTGTTTTGCAGGGCATTTTGGCAGCTCCTGCTTCCTTATAGTTTGGCCATCCTCCCTTACCTCTGCTTTGGGATTCTACCCAAGTGTAAGGACTGCAGCAATGTGAGATGAAGAACATAGTACAGTTTTGTACCTACCATAAATGTAGATGTTCGAAGATCCACATTGCTGCAGTCCAATTTACCCTCCCTCCTTCCCCTCTGTAGTTAGAGGTGGTTGTGTGGGTTGGGTTGTAAATATTGTGTATATTGTATATATTGTACATATAATTAGTGCAAGGGTGGTTGGTTGTTTGTTTGCTGTCTTTTGGTTTTGACCTTTATTTTTAGGGTCTTCTGACATCTGGGGCAAGAAAAGACTGAGGATATGACGCCGGTCATGCGCATTTGTACCCTGACGTCCTGATGTCAGTCAAATGCGCCTTGACCGACGTCAGCCTTATACTTTGATATTCGGGCCGACCGAGGACAGCGGACTACCCAAGTGTAAGGACTGCAGCAATGTGGATCTTCGAACATCTACATTTATGGTAGGTACAAAACTGTACTTTTAGGCTGTAGTCTCCTGTAATCAAGGTGCAGGATTTGAGCATGAATAAGTTAACCAGCCTGAATGGAATTTTCTCCATAAAAATTCTCTCCTCCATCATATCCTGATAATTCTCAAATCCCACTTTCCACTCCAGTGTGTGTGCATCTTTAGTATGACAAGTGCTACTAAGGATGAAGAAAAAATGTAATCGTATGCCGAGTCTGTTCTTATAGAAGAAATGTAAGTTTTGTTGCCCCCCCCCCCCCCAAGGCCAGCAGGCCCTAGGCAACTGCCTAGGTCGCCTAGTGCTTGATCTGGCTCTGTGTTTGATACTTCTCTTTCTGATTATGTTGAGGGAGGAAAAGTGTGATTTGTACGTGTGTCCACCTACCTTTTGAGGTGTGTTTCTTGTTTGTACTGAACTAGTAAGAGAAAAGGTGCTTTTAGTTCAGTTTAAAAGATTTTTATCACATTTTCGTTTACTGAGATTTTTCAAGTTGCATTTGGTTGCTACCCAGTCTGTCAGCAAACAGGATGTCTATATCTAATCAACTAATTGCTGACAGATGATTGAGTCCAAACTGAGAAGACCCAAGTATCAGTAGCAGTGCTTCACAAACAATGTACACTGTTTTCCAGATAACAGCCTTAAAATTTAACAAGGAAACCAGTTTGGTGACAACACTTACAACTGAAAGACACATGCAAGGAATAATGCTACACAGTCATTTTTTCTTAGGTTGGTTTAACTGAATCTGTGCTTGTTGCCTTTATTTAATTGGATTCCTAAGGTATTTTTGTGTGTGGTGTTGCTGTTTTAAAATATGTTGGTTCTTTATGCAGTGTTTTACTGTTTATGTATTACTTTGTTTACCTCTTATGTTAGTGTGACTAACTTTTTTTTGTTATGGGGACTGCTGGTCTTCTGTCTGTGTGTGTGTGTGTGTGTGTGTGTGTGTGTGTGTGTATATGTATATGTGTGTGTGTGTGTGTGTGTGTGTATGTGTGTATATATATATATATATATATATATATATATATATATATATATATATATATATATATGATTTTTTTTACATGCACGTGTGTGTGTGGAGCAAGAGAGATTATTCACTCCCTGTACTGCTATATTTCTTATTTATAAGATTTATTTTTCCCCCACTTGGATCAGATTTTGCTTTTTTGAATAACTTTTACAGTTCTTGACAATGTAATGTTCTTAAATTTTAGTTGCAATGTTTTTAATACTACAAAAGGTGTTTATTATTTGCCAAAGGTCTAATTTATATTTTTTTATTTCATTGTTTCTTTTATGCAACATTGATGAAGTAAAGTTGTTTCTGTTTGGTGTTATGTTTTTTTTATTGATTGCTTTTTTTCCCCTTCAGGGGTATGTCTGTGGTTGATGGTTTACTTTTGTAAGCCATTTTTGAAGTTGGTGGTCATTTGCTTTGTGGATATTCTCTGTATGATATTTTAATCTAATTTGATCTTCTAGGAAAGAGCTTGTTTTTAGAGCTTTATGCAGAAACATCAACCCTGTTATTGCTTTAGATTTTCCAGGTGGGTTTGGCTATTTTTCATTGGCTGTAATACTTCCCACTATTTATTTAGACTTTTGTTTTTTAGTGGTTGTGGTATATCCCATTAGGTCTGTGGCCTGTTTTAGGGGTGGTTTTCATACCAAGTAGGGGAATTTCACCACAGAGATTTACCTAATCCTTTCTTTTTAAGAGTACTTTCTGTTGGGAAGCTGGAGAGGAACGATCCAAGGAGGTGTTTGAGAGAAGTATTAGTCTGATAGATGTATAGAGTGAAGATCTGTCAGAAAGTGAACATATTGTGACAGGAAAGGATAGGGTAGAGGTCACTTTCCAGAAGGGAAGTCGTAGCGGTGATGCAGTCATCTGTTTGTTGAACATAAAAGAAACATCATGCTCAGGCTGTATTTTTGACTTAAACCAAAAAGTTGCAGTATAAAGGAGTTGATAACCCTTTGTTGACTTGAGTATGTAATCATCATTGAAAATGTGGTGGTCTCAACATGGAAGAAAAAGCTGTGTGAATAAGGGCTGAGAAAAGGACTGCTGAACTGTGTGTAGCCTCCTTCCGAGGCAGCAGATGCTGCAAAAACAGAGGACAGAGCTAGGAAGTTTACAGTTCCAGAAAACATCCCCTATTAAGGTTGCAGTATAAGGTAAAGTGACTTCTAAACATGATATTTTGTACAGTACTGTGCATTGAAGCTGTGTGTCTTTGGATAAGGACAATCTCTCCATTTTCCATTTGGCTAAGGAACTGTTTATGGACATGACATTCAAAGTGCCAGAAGTGGTAAGAAATTTTGTGAATGATTTTAATAAGACAGAATGTTTGCTGGAAAGATCTTCTATAGAATTTCAGTATGTCTGCAGGAGAAGTTTGTACATGGTTTACAACTGATGAAAAAGACTTTGTACATGTATTTGAAAGGCTGTGATGATAAAGTGCCTAATAGTAAATATAGTGACAGAGAGAAAACAACTGGATTTGGGATATTAAGAAAAGAGCAAATTATAAGGAAAAAATTATGTTTCCAACTAAAATTGTGTCCATTTCCTCTACCTTGTCAGTACGAACCCCTTAGACCTTGCATCATTTTTAAAGGAGTGAATTTGTGCAAGCCTATCCAGATGTTCTTCGTGTTTCACTGTTGCAGTCATCACTTGTGGGTTATCCTTGTTAGGTAGCCCTCGGCCATCCCGAATACCAGAGGAAAGGATTTCCCTCCTGCATTGGCTGCAGGTCACCTGAGACTGACGTCAGGGCTATAAAGAGATGCAGCCGACACAATTACATCAGTCTTTCTTGCTGTGGAGCCTGAAGCAGAAGCAGTTTGTGAGTGGATCGGTCGGCCATTGCCTGAGTGAGGGACAAAATTACTAAAGCTAAGTTCCCCATTGGGGATTCTTTTCTTGCACTTCACTGATGTCCGAGAAAGTAAATAACTGTCTCCGCTATAGAAAACAAATACCACACTGAGGCTTTCAGAGTCTGTGTGTGACTTGTTTAGGCCCAGACCACGACATTCCCGGGTGTTGGTTCTGTGCCTTATTTAATGCTAAGATCATCCATAGAAGAGCTGATTTTGTAGGTAGGCATTTCAGGGAGAGTAATTACCAACATGAAATGGAGTCGGTCAGTCTACCATGGAAATTCCTAAAAAGGGAAAAAAGGAAAGAGACCGCAGAAGGTTAGGACCACAGATGATTCATACCTGAAGTCAGCCAGCCTACCGTCCAGTAGCACAGCGGATGCTGACTGATCAGGCTTCTCCTTCCGACTTGTCAGTCGCCATCCTGACGGTTTGGTCCGGAGCTGTTTTGCAGGCACTGGCTTCCGAGGAGGCCTTTCTGATGACTGATGCCAGACAAAGACCGACAGCTATGCCACCGGCAAAAAACATATCTAAGCCCATTGAATCTATGAGGCCTAAGAGCAAGGCCACTCCTAGGAAAACACTTCTATCAAAATTCATGCCTCCGCTATCTCTGCTCATTCCCCAACAAAGCTACCTTTTCTTCCACCCCCTGTTAAAACAATTCCTTAGAGGGGTATCACACATCATACCACCTAGAAGGCCACCCACTCCAGCATGGGACCTGAACTTTGTCCTGGAAAAACTGACTTTACCTCCTTTTGAACCAGCTGCCTCAGCAGAATTGAAGCACCTGTCTTGGAAGACTGCCTTCCTGCTGGCCATAACCTCAGCCAGGAGGGTTTACGAGCTTCAGGTTCTCATGGCCATTGTACCTTTCATTATTTTCCATGCAGACAGGGCGTCTCTTAGAACCAATACTTCCTTTATGCCTAAGGTGGTATCTGACGTGGCCCTTAATCAGGCTATCATCTCCCTAGCTTCTTTCCAAACCCACAAAATAGGGGGGAAAGGTTCTCCATACATTAGATGTGCACAGACAGCTTAGATACTATTTGGATAGGACCACGTCTTTCAGAAACACTGACCAGCTGCTGGACAGCTTTGCCCCAGGAGCAGAGGGGAAACCTATATCCAAGCAGACCATTTCTAAATGGGTATCACACTGCATCCATTTCTGCTACTCCTTTCATGGGAAGATACCTCCCAAGTGAGTCAGAACCCATTCTACTGGGGCAGCATCAACTTCCACTGCTTTCCTTAGAGGCATTCCTACCAAGGATATTTTAGAAGTTGCCACCTGGACATCAGTTCATACCTTCCCAAAACACTACCAACTGGTTATTCTCCAAATCCAGGGCAGGCTTTGCTTCAGCAGTCCTGCAGGGCATTGTAGCTTCCACTTAAAGCAGTGCAAGCATAGTCTACGGCTCCTTCCCTTATTTCCTTCCACCCTGCTTTTCACCTTTGGGAATCTTCCCACAAGTGATGTCTGCAACAGTGAAACACCAAGAACATAATACAGTTGTGTACACTTACCGTAAATGTAGATGTTCAACTGTATTCACTGTACAGTCCTGTTTCCCTCCCACCTTCCCACTCTTTATTTCCGTCATAGCTAATGGCCTTCCCCAGGTTGGCCTTTTTCAGGCCTTCTTGGCAGGGCTTGGTTGGGGACAAGAAAAACTGATGTAATGGTGTTGGGTGCCTCTCTTTATAGCCCAGACGACCTGACGTCAGTCTCGGGTGACTTGCAGCAGACTCAGGATAGAAAGCCTTTACTCTGGTATTCGGGCCGGCCAAGGGCTACCCAGCAGGGATAACCCACAAGTGAAAACTGCAACAGTGAATACACTCGAACATCTACATTTATGGTTAGTGTACACAACTGTACTTTGTCAAACTCATTTTTGAAGGAATAATGTTTGCCTCATTGCTTGATCAGAGTGGAAGTTTTCCCATCTCTGGAACAGTCATTGTCTGACAAATCCATCTCTCCACAACGTTTTGTTTGCTGAATCAGGTTAGCATTTTCGGTTGTAGTGCTAGTTGGACCGTATGAATTGTGGAGATGTGAGGTTCTGGACTACTGGATTTGTAATGGCCCAAAAGACTTGGCACAGGTCCTCTGTAAGGAGTCTGGGGGGGGGCAATACAGGTACAATGCTTATGACCTATTCTGGTGGCACTTGTCTTTTAAACCTGTGATCTTTTCGTTATAGATAATTCTGGAATCTTTCAGTTGCTTTATACGTCTAGTAAGATACATCCCAAAAGAGGCATTGTATTCTGTAATAGGTCTGACCAATTTGGAATACTGAGGGATATAAAACTTTTGGAGCTCGATGAAAATACCCTTTGCAATTAGCTGTGCCAGTTAAATGGATTTCTTAACCAGTGTTGCAATATTGTCAGAGGCAAGGAAATTGTCTACCTATACCCCAAGGTCTGTCACGACACATTTTTAAAGTGGGATTTTGTCTACAGTGGGAGATGGATTAAGGGATTGTTTACCAAATGTGATGGCAGTGTACTTTTAGCATTTTTTAACCCATGTTTTCGGAGCACCATTTGCTGACTTAAGTGAGTTCTAGTTGGAGTTTTTGCATATTTGAGGAGGACTTGAAGGTGACACCAGCTTGATCAGCCATACTTCCCCATTTGTAATTTGGAGATATATGATGAAGATACTGAATAGTAGAGGTCCATGCATGATGGCTGAAGACCACCACTGGTCATCTTCATATTCATTGAGTAAGCACCTGCAACCTTCACTATGTGGGTTCTATCCTTCAAGTTTGCTATCGGCCTACCTATGTAGGGATCCATCTGGAGCTCATTCTGTGTGTTTGTTAGCCTGTTTAAATAGTGTCAGATGTTTTAGCCGTTCATGGCTCGTGTTAGCTTCTCAAAGAAGTTGACTGATTCATCAGGCAGGATTAACCCTTAACGGAGTTGGACTGCTGGAGGTCAGATCTTATAAGATTTGATGTCATAGTTAATACATTCAGTTGTGATACTTTTCATTACTTTGCAAATGAGCCTGATCAGGTTAATAGGAATGTAGTATGTTGAGTCAGTGGTGAGGCCACCTTTGTGAAGTGGCATTACAACAGCTATGCACCATACCTCAGGGACAAAGCCAGTGTCTAAGCTCAGGTTGAATAGTTGCAGAACTGGATCCATTAGGGTGTATTTTGTACTGTTTTGTCAACCAACTGGGTGTATTGTTAGGTCCCGTGGATAATGCATTTTTCATTTTAAGTTCTTTCAGCAAGTGTTGTGTGGCTATATTGGGGGATATTGAAATTTTATGCGGTGTATGGGCTTCATATAGTTGTTTTGGAGGTGAAATTCATACTGAACTTGTTAACTAGTGTGTCAACTGTATCTAATAGCTCCAGGTAGGGAGTACCATTTTGGACATGTTCTGAGCAATGATGGGTGTCATTTCTTAGTTTCTTAATATAACTAAAAAATAAGTTCATGGAATGCCATCATTTTCCTGATGGTGATTTTTAGTTCCTTCAATAACATTTTAATGTTGATTTGAGTTTTTTTGTGTTTTTCTTTTTGCTTTATAGCTTAAGAAATTATATATTTTATTGTAGTTTTTATTTATACACCTGTACCATCAGGCTGGTTTACTCTTAAACTTCCCATTTTGCGTGGCTTTGGTAGGACATAACAGGTTGGTGCATCTGTCTAGGTGCACATTGAGTTTGTTCATTTGTGTAACTACTTGCTGTGTCAGTGTTTTGAGTAATACAGTAAGACTTGAATTTTGAAATTTCATTATAAAATTATACAGTGTTAGTAAGTTTAAAGTCTTTGACTTTTGTGATATTTGCATCTAAGTGGAGATTATGAAGGACAATAATACCAGTTTATAATTAGATTTAACTGGGGAAGGGAGCACCAGTGGAGTAGTGCATATTGATGGCCATATTGGTTAGGACATTGTCAAGACTATTGGCTAACTGGGTTTCTTGACAATTTGGTCCAGGAAGTTTTTATTTATGAAATCAAAGTATTTTTGGGCATAACCTACAGGTAAGGTGTAGGTATCTTAGTTTATTGTTGGGTAGTTAGTCTCCTAGGATAATGGAATTCTTGTACATTCATAGGTTCATAGTTAAGTATTAGGCTAGCTGCTCTTGTTGGCCTGTTTAAGCCTAGCCACTTTCCCTTTTTCTGCTTGAAATAACCTATCACATTTAGTTATATATTGGACTTGCATATCACGTGGTCTGTTACCCGTAATGAGAATAACTGGGACCATACTATAGATACTAGAGGGAACCCATGCATGGGATGAAGCATGTAGGAGCTGCATCTGTCCATTAATGGTACGGTGAGCAGTCCTGGAGTAAAGTTCGTTTACCATCCATAGATCTAAGTTGCACTTCAAAATGGAAAGGGATAAACTTTGTTTTATGTAGATAGGGAAAATGTTCCATATACCTGTCCCTCTAAACTGTTCTTTCAGTGTTGCAAAAGGGGATTAAATTCAAAGACCAATTTCTGTTGCCATTCGACTTGCTAATATGTAGTAAATCCATCAGTAATGAGTTGGAGGATGCTTAGTATCCCACAGACTACGAAGAGGTGACCTGTGTTTGACATACAGAGAATAGTGGCAGGACCTTGAGACTGTCCATGTTGTTTAGACATTTTATCCTTTTAGCAAGGTATCTCTGAGGGTGTTTGCATGTGTTTGGACAGATGCATGACAAAGGAGATATTATATTCGATGGTTGGCCTAAAGAGGGCTGAGTAAAAGAGAACAGTAACATCCCTAGATTTAGATATAATCTCTTTATAAACTGTGCAGTATAGAAGCACAGTGAACACGTTTAGGTCAAAAGTTAGATCATTGTCCACATAAGTTTCCTAATCCTAAACAATGGGTCAACTCTAAGGGCTGTATTTGTCAGTGTGGTAATTCCCTGGGGTAGGTGACTTCCCAAAGGATGCAGTAATGCATTTTGTTGCATTTAGTTTCAGACCATGATTTTGACACTAGTTATTTATTTGAGACAAACATTCTTGCAAGATGGTCAAGTCATTTTGGGATTTAATTGCTGCTCCTAGCTTGCAGTCATCTGTAAAGTAATCAGCCAGAGCCCTTTGGTATTGGCATTTACTTCCGAATTCTTGTTAATCTGAAGTTGATCAGGTGTATTTAGGAACCTAACATGGTTTTTTGAGAGCATAGAAGGAGACATATAATAGCCTCATTAACACCTAATATGCATTTGGTTCTATTTATTGTGATTTGGATCTCTATCAGTTCTATTTTTGGGTCTGTGGATTTGTCTAGAAGTAATGTGGTATTTAACAAATGTGGACAATCCAATGCAGTTACCACTGGGTTACAAGTTGTGAAAGGTGTACATAGATGAAGAGACTTACTTGCTTTTAAAACCAGTTTCTGTAATAACAAACACAAATACATGTGCTCCAGATTAGGTGGGGCCTCAAGATCATGCAGTTTATTTAGACTCTCAGCACAGCCACTTTGATTTGTTTCTACATGGGGATATGAGGTACAGGTTACAGGGTAAACTGTCACCAATCTCTCTTGAGTCAATGCTACTCTCCTACCTTCTTCCATAGTCATACCTGCCTGTTGCAGATCTTCAGACACAATCCCTCTATCTGTTTGCTGGATGCCCTCATTTCATCTTGCCTTTTTTCTGTTTGTCACACACTATCTTCAGCATATTGTGTCTTGCTTTCCTGCACATTTCCATGCCATGTAATCTGTCCTCTTTGACCTTTTCTGCAGTTGTAACTACTTGGGTTTCTGCTCTGTTGTCCTCATTTCTTCATCTGTCCCACAATGTGCATCTTTCCACATATTTCAGGTACATCCTGTCCATCACCTCTAGCTTTCTACCTGCTTTGCCTTTACTGCCCAGGCGTCTGTACCATACAGTAGTATAGAGTACACAACTGTTTTGTATACCTTACTTCTCAGTTTCTTTAGCATTCTTCTGTCATACGCTATCGTTTCATTTGGCTGCAGTCCCTCTGATTCTAGCTTTGACCCTTTCCATTCAGACTTGCCTTCTCAGCCACCCTCTGAGATACTTGAAGCTGTTAACATGTTCCATTATTTTTCCATCTGTCTGAATTTTCAGTTTCTTCTGATTCTACCAATGTTTCTGGGACTTCAAAGCATCTCAGGACTGTCCAAATTAGCTTTCTTGGCACCTTGTCATATGCTTTTCCAAGTATAGTAATGAACAGTTGGACTGTCCTCATTTCAAGCTTCTCCTCAATTAACTGCCTCAGTGCAAACATTTAGTTAGTTGTGCTGCATCCTGATCTGAATCCAAACTGCTGATGTGCAGTCTTACTTTCTACTGCTCTGAGTAATTATCAGTCACCATGTTCGGAACTTTAATGCAGTGTGACAGGAGTTTGCTATGTCTGTATTACTTAGTTATAAATGTTCCCTTTGTTCTTGTATGCTGGCACCAGAGTGCTTATTCTTCAGCCATCTGAGGTATGCTTTTCTCTCCATACTGCTTTAACTGCCCTCAGGAGCCATTTCTCCTCTACCTCACCCAACATCTTGATCATATCTGCCGTGCCTTAGTGTTAGCTTGCTGCTTTCCTGGATTTCATTTTCTTTAGTGCTGTTCTTGCTTCTAAAGAGGTGGGCTCATCTTATTATTCTTCACCGTAGGATGTGTCTGTGGCATTACAGCTTCTGCGGGGTTTTCCTCATTCAGAAATTGCTGGAAATACTCCATCCAACTCCCTTTGATGTCCTGAAGACTGGTGAGAAGGTTGTTGCTAGCTTCCCTTGTGAAGGTTGTCTGATGACTATTTTATCTTTGTCATTGACTTTCAACTTGATAGTTTCTTTGTGATCTGCTGAGTCACTTTCCAGAAGCTGATAGAGTGCCTGTTTGGTAACTCTTCTTAGAATGGTCCAGTGTATGTCACTTTTTCCTGTACTCATTTCTTTTGATGACTTCCTGGACTTCTGCATTCCACCACCAGCTTTCCTTTGGTATTTCCATACCTGGCTCGGCCACATATCTGTTCTGTAGTCCTCACACATTCCATTTTAAGGTGCTCCCATTGTCCTTCAACTCCACCTGCTTCATTTTCTTCCTGAGGTGAGAAAGCACTGAGTTGTTGAACTCTGTGCTTTCTCTCCAGTTGGCCTTGGAGCCTTCTCCGACTACTGTTTTCTACTGATTGTGGCAACCAGTGGTTTATATTTTGGGCCAGCTGTTTTACTGGGGTTTACTTTGCAATTGCTGATTCCACCCCAGTGTTCTTTCTACAGTAATAGGAAGTCCACCAGAGTTGCATGTTGGCCATTCTTGTATGTGCAAATCTGATTGTTTTGCTGAACCGTTTGTTGGCCACCATCAAGCCATTTGCTAGACAGAAGTCTAGAATGACCTCTACTTTGTTCTTTTTTTCTCACCCATGTGGACCTAGACTGTCCTCCATATCTTCTTCTTTCTGTTCCAGTATGTGCATTCAGGTCCCCACATTCTCGACAGCAGCTCACGTTGCCCTGCTTCATCTTGTAGGTCCTTCAACTGCTACCTGAATTCACACTTTTCCTCACTGTCACAACCCTGCTGTGGGGCATAGGCTGAGATTATGAATGTTGACCTGTCCTTACAGTGGAGTCAGATTGCCATGCGTCTGTCACTATTTCTGATGATATCACTTACTGTTTTCTGGAGCCCCTCCTTGACCATAATTGCCACACCATTTCTTGTCTATCCCCGCCAAGTAATAGATATCTGGATCCTCAGCCAAGTGGCTTTGCCGCACTACCCTTTCTTCTTGTTTCCTGGATAAAGAAGATGTTCATCTTCTTCCTTACCATCATGTCATCCACTTTCAAGCTGCATCCTGCCAGTGAGCCTATACTGAATGTGACAAATCTTAGTACTTTCAGCAGGTTGATTGGTTTTATGTCCAGCTTTCACTAAACAGAGCTATCCTAAGTAAACTAAGCTGTGCAACTGGATACCAGCTAGCCAATAAATTGAGCCAGAATTTCTAGTCTTTATGGTGGGCAAACATTGGCCAATAGGGGCACATAGACCCCCTCCCACTGTTAGCATGGGTTCCTGGTGTAGGATGGAGTGGGCCAGGTTATCAGCCTACTTATCACTGGCAAATACACATGCCCATTTTTGGCAACATTAATCAACATGACCAAATCACCTGCAACAATCTTTACACCATTAAGTTGCTAATTCTTGGCACTGCATGCAGTCTGCGATCTGTGTTCTGTCTAGAGAATATTGCGCACCACATTTGATGCCCAAAGCTGTAGGTTTGTACAACTCTTTCCCAGAGAGTCACCATCTACAGTCTGTGCTGCTGCCTGCAACTCTGTTGTTATGCAAGTTTGAGGTGAAAATAGCCAGCATGGTTTTGGAAGGGAGAAGAAACCCCATAGAGACATAAGGAGAACATGCAAACTCTACAAAGGCATTGGATGGAGATCAGGATTGAACTTGGTACCTTGTGCATTTGAGTTGAAGATTATGCCTGCTGCGTATGGGGGCAACAATGGCTATAGCATGGAGAAGCCCAGAAATAAGAGGTGCAAGCCATCCCTGTCAAAGCAAGTATGACTGTCTAGCATTTCCTCCAATGCTATTACATACTGAATTCTCCTAGAATGAAATCATGTACTCTAGCATCATTTGAGGAATATATCTGTTTGGGTTTTGTGAGCCAGGTTGTTCATGTCTACATGGGCCACTGCCATGTCATAGTCGTATTTGTTTGTCTTAAGGGTATTTAGAGCCCTTGATATGTTGAGAGCTCTTGGCTTCTGAAAGTCAACTCACTATCACACTATCTTTGTCCAATCTCATGCAAGATGAGTCGGTGTGTCTAACAACGGACTCCCCAATTCCTAGTACATTTTTGTACAAAGGGTGCCTAAGGGTACCAGATTTGGAGTGACTTACCACGTAATAATTCATTACTATCTCAGTGCAGTGTCTAATTTACCTGGTCTTGGAGGCTTGGGTGGAGACTTTTCAACGGCATCAGTCTATAATTGTTTGTTGTGTATTTGTGTGGAATGCTGTGGGTGATGTATGTTGCTCACAAGTTGTGTTTGTGAGAGGGAGGCCGCTAATTTGACTTAAGTCATTGTATTTCTCATATATACAGTAGATGGCAATGAGATACAGAGTAATTCATTGCCTGTGAACGTTATGCAGTCAACATTGCCTTATTGCACTAAGTGCTGTGAGGCTGGCAACTGAAGGTGGACAAGCAGTTTCATCTTTCATTTTAGTTTGAAAACACAGTAAAGGAATGTTAATATTATTTGAATCTAAGAAAATGTTTAAGTAGCTTGTAGTTCAGTACAGTAATAAATTTCTACTATGATAATGTGGCTGAAGAATTTATTAATAGACAGTTCATATTTGTAGTGTAAAATCAAAGTAAGCTAATATTGCAAGTATGTGGCTTAAGGGTTTATTAGTACGTGCCATGTCTGTAGTGTAAAAGGGGATAAATGGATAAGATGAATAAAGGTAGTTTCCATTTATCAGGGTTTGAATCTAGTTAGTAGGCAGTATGGGAATACATATAGTAGGCAGTATGGGAATACATATAGTCTCTTACATAGTGTGAGGATGACTAGGTTTGTGGAGACCTTAAAGCAAGAAGAGATTGCATCCTTCTAGTATAGGGTTGCACAGTGCTGTGCAGAGAGGTGTTCATCATGGTTTATCTAACCAGAGAAAGTAGAAGAATCAGTTGGTATTGAATAACGGTAGTGAGAGGAATTGATCGTGTGTCCTGAGATATTTTAAAGTGAATGAAAAATTCATAGAAAATAATGGAGTATTTAGCATGACTCTGGTTTAGTGTTTCTGTTTTAAGATGGTTGTAAGTATACTGTAGATACTGTTAATAAATGGATGGTTTAGAAAATAAATAGTTGTGGGTAGGAGATAAAGTAAGGTTGCCCAGTGAGTGGGGTTTTATTTATGTTATTAATGGTGATTTTGCAAAGGTAAAATGGAGAAATGTGGTTGGAGTTTAGGAAATGGATTTGTTTGTCCAGTTGTTTTACAGTATGCTGATATTTAAATTATTAATATTTTTATGAAGAAATTGACTATTTTAAACAAATTGCTAAATTGTGTAGGTTTAGAGTTAAATAAGGGCAAAAGTAAAATCTCCATGTTTAGTATGAATTGTAGGGTATTTTTCAGAGAATTTTTTTTTTTTGCATTATTGCCTATCATGGGATATGCGAGTTCTGAGAATAAGATATTAAGAGTCTAGATGTAAGAGTCTAGATGTAGTGAGTAAAAGTAAGTGGGGTGTAGAAGATCTGATTAAAATAGGGTGGTAGTTCCAGACTGGGTCAGTAGCATGTGATTTGGTTATTCTAGTTTGTAGGTAAAATGCCATTAATGATTGGAGGAGAGTTGCAGGGATTGACGTTAGATCACCATTTGTAGTCTGTCCTTTGAAGTCTTCAGAGAAGAATCCATTTTTAAGACTTTAAACTGGGATATATATCGGTCCCCCCATACGACCAGAAGATGACTGAAGATTTAGGGTGTTTAATATGGTCCTGTCATGTTCCCACCTAGTACTGTTCTGCTGATTAACTACCATACCCAAGCTAGTTGTTCAGGGTTCAGAGCTTGTTCATTTGGGAACCAAGAGTAAGAGCAGAACAGGCCAGGACATGGAGATCCCAGAGGTTTACTGATGTATAGTAGCATGTACAAATGAAATGGAGATGAAGTTAAAACAAATGTTTGTGGGAAGGAAACTAATAAAGTCTACATTTAATAGTTGAGAATAGGTAAGATTTAGTACTAATGTATGTTCTTCGTGTTTCACTGTTGCAGTCATCACATTTGAGTTATCTGCCTGCAAGTAGCCCTCAGTCGGCCTGAAAACCAGAGTCTTGGGATTTCTGTGTCGGATCCTGTCACTTCTTCCATGGCGTCAGGAGTATAAAACATGCAGCCAATGCCATTACATGAGCTTTTCTTGCCATGCAGTGTCCAAAGCAGAAGCATTTTGCAAGTGCCAGTCGTCCGCCTGAAATTTTCGTTTTTCGAGTTTCAGACCTGAAGTCTTCTAAAAGATAAGTACCCCATAGGGGATCCTTTTTTCTTGCTCTAACCGATGTCAGAAAAAGTTAATAATTGTCTTGCCTGTAGAAAGCAAATACCTCAGAGATTTTCGATCTTTACTGCATCACCTGTTTACACTGTGGTGGTGGTGCTGCGGTAGCGTCGCCTCACAGTTAGACGTTGCCCGTTCGATTCTCAGTTAGAGCGTCTTCTGTGTGGTGACATGCGTGAATGGGCGTTCCTTCGTTGAAGGTTGTGTGTTAGGCCCGGCAAGCCAGCACGTCAAAATCTACTGCCAATCATTAGCGGACTGGAGTTCCGCTGTGGCGACCCCTAACCAGGAAAAGCCGAAAGAAACAAACAAACTGCATCACCTGTTTAGGCCCAGACCACAACGTTCCTCACTGTTGGTTTTGTGCCTTGTTCAATGCCTGAACTGTTCATCGTTGGACTATTTTTGTCGCTAAATTCTTTCGCTCTCATTCTCCGTATTCCGAAATGGCTTCGATAAGCCATCCAACTACCGATTTTCTGAAAAAACGTAAGGATAAAGACAGAGACAGATCGCGTAGGTCCAAAACTGCCGACGACACTTCCGTTAAGCTAGTCGCCAGTCTGCCGGTACTCAGTGAGGTGCTTTAACAGCCCCTGATACCTGCAGATTTGCAGGCCTCTACTGAGACCCATTCAGTGTCCGGTATGCCGCAAGATGCTCCTTCAACTATGGAACCTGCGCATGTGTCTACCTTGGATGGGTCCAGAGCTGCTGTGCAGGCACCGGCTTCTGAGGGTGTATTCAGGCCTTCCAATTTTCATATTAAACAGACTACTTTGCTTCAAACCAAAAATACTGAATTTCTCAGGCCCAGAGTTCGCACTACGCCTAGGAAACCGATGACCAAAGCGAATTCTTAGGCCCACATGCCTCAGAAAACAAATGCTTAGAATGGCTGAAGATCTTATTATTTTAATTAGGGAAAGCCGGCCTTCTCCCTCAGAAAGACCAAGAATTGATTTTCCTTCTGACTCGTCAGATCTTGAGTCGGTTGACTCTGATCCTTCTTATTACTAGGACATACCCTTATTTACCTATGAGGATTCTGATGCAGAGAATTCCATTCCCTCTGCTTCCCCACCTGAAGATTTTTCTTTTGGTGAAACTCTGCATACCCTTAGGGAGAATTTCAGCTGGGAGTGCCAGGACTACCCACAGTCCAAAAAGAGACTCGGGGAATTTTTAAACTTGCCTCAGCACAGTCCTCTAGCTATCCCTCCTGTTCTGGAAATTGTAGATGATGTCTTCTTGGAATCCAGCCTTACCCCAGATACTTTGCCTCCAGCTCCCAGGAAACCTGACAGGTACTACAGAGTACCTGACTCAACAAATTTCTCTTTAAGAATCCTACTGCGGATCCAGAGACCATTTCCCAGGGACCTAAAGGCATTAAGGCTACAATAGCCAAAAACCCTACCCCTTCGGATAGGGACTCTAGGGCTTTAGGCAGATGGGGTAAGAAGGTATACACCTTAGCTACTCTTTCCATCAGGGCTTTAAATTGCCAGTTTCATATATTAAAGTTATCAGCAAGATATTATGGAGCCAATTAAGCAGAAAATTATATTTATTTCCAATTGTGCAGAACATAAAGATTTACAAGAGTTAATGCATTCTGCTAACCAAGTTGGAAAACCTACTTTGCAATGTGGTTTTGATGCCTTAGAAGCATCTTGCAGGACTGCTGTCACTGGGTCTGTTTTTTTAAGGCATGCTTGGCTTCAGGAACAGATGTAGCCAGACCATGTCAAAGCAAAATTACTAGATGCACCATTAAACCAAAAACGCCTGTTTGGCAATAAGGCAGAAGAAGTCCTCAAAAAGATGGAGGAAAAAGCTAAATCTATGCAAACTGTTAAAGATTTCCTACAGGTACAGCCTCCTAGATTCAGTAGGTCCTTTTCAGTCCCTCCCAGATCTTCTCAGTCCAAACCCAGGGGCAGCAGACCACCAAGATTAAGGTTACCATACGTCCGGGTTTCCCCTGGACACGTCCTCTTTTTTTGGGCTCCTGTCCAGGTGTTTTTTGAAAATTCTGCAATTTGTCCTGGTTTAAAAACCTGGAGAAATTGCAGAATTTTCAAAAAACAGACACCCCTATGTTGGAGTCTTTCCTCTGCTTTTTTTTTTTTTTTTTTTTTTTTTTTTTTTTTTTGATTGGCTCATATACAGGTATACGAGCCAATCAAAAAATGGAGCTCTGTTCAATATGGAACTGCTTGATGTTCCGCATTGAACAGAAGAGGGTCTATACTGGTATACAAGACAGTCAAAAAGCAGAGCTCTGTTCATTGCGGAACAGCTTGATGTTCTGCATTGAACAGAAGAGGGTCCGCTGTGCGCGTTTTTGATTGGCTCGTATACCGGTATATGAGTCCATCAAAAAGCGGGGCTCTGTTCAATGCGGAAATGCTTGATGTTCTGCATTGAACAGAAGAGGGTCCGCTGTGCGAGGTTTTGATTGGCTCGTAAACTGGCATATGGGCCAATCAAAAATCCCCAAACACGGACCTTTTTTTTGCTCTTCAACCCAAAAGAGGAGCAAAAAAAAGGTCTTTAGTTTTAGTCCTACATGAGTAAAGACCTTTTTTATTTTTTGCTCTTCAGCCCTAACAGGATGAAATATGTGCTGGTAGCAGCACATATTTTTTTGTCCTCTTTTACATACAAACAATTATGGTAACCCTAACCAAGATTACATTCTCAGGGTATGCACAGATCTAAGCAATGGAATGCTTCCACCTCTAAAACAGGGAGTAGTAAGCTACCAGCCTATGGGAAAATCTTGCAATGACTTATCCCTAACTCTTCCAAGCCTTGCCCAAGTACTTGCACCCTTAGGAGGAAAACTTGCCCTGCATACAAAAAACTAGGTGTACATCACCCAGGACAGATGGGTCTTGAACATCATATCCCAGGGATACAGGTTCTACTTCCACTCACTGCCAACCCCAAGCGGATGGCCAGACCTCCTCCCAAACCAGTGGGTAGAGGCCCAAAAGCAAGTACTTCCTCTTCTCCGTATCAAGGCTATTCAATCTGACCCAGCAGAGCAAAGGGGACAAGGTTTTTACTTCAGACTGTTTCTGGTACCCAGAAAAGAAAACTCTTGGTGCCGTATCCTGGATCCGTTTATTCTCAACACCTTCCTGGTGGTTCCAAGATTCAAAATGCTTACTGTCCAACAGCTGCTTCCTATGCTAGCCAAGGACTCCTGGCTATCCACCCTAGACTTAGAAGAAGCTTATCTGCACATCCCCATAAGGGAATCTTGCAGGAAATATCTACGTTTCAGAGCAGGCTCTATGCACGATCAGTTATCTGCACTTCCCTTTGGCTTATCTACTGTACCCAGGGTATTCACAAAATGCCTAGCTTCAGCCGTTGCATATTGCAAGCAGAGAAAAATTCAAATTTACCCATACTTGGACGATTGCCTGATTCAGGCGGACAGTCAGGAATTGCTACTCCAGCACCTGACATTTGTAAAGGGACTTCTAACTTCACTGGAGTACACCATCAAAGAAAAGCAGTCACATCTGGTACCCACCCAACAGATTGTATTCCTGGGAGCAAGCTTGAACACAACTTCCCAGATGGCATCTTCCCAGATGGCCTTCCTCACTTCAGAAAAACCAGTTTGACAAACTACTTCAGTCTACTGGCCATCAAAACCCATCTAGCTGCAAGAAAAATACCGCAAGCCCTAGGGTTCATGCCCTCTTGCATTCTACTAATTCCATATGCAAGACTGCATACGAGGAAACTTCAGTGGTACTTAATGTCTCTGGTTTCAACATTCTCAGGACCTGGAAACAATCATTCCTTGCCTAAAGTCAGAGTTCCTTTGGTGGGCAGAGGTCTGCTACCACAACAAAAGACTCCCTTTCACTCAACCCCCTGCCACCCAAACCCTAACAGACACATCAGACTATGCATGGGGGGGACTCACATGGCAGGACAATGCATTCAAGGCAAATGGACTCCAAAGCAAATGCACCTGCATATCAATCAAAAAGAAATGTTATCTGTACAGAATGCTCTGACAGCCTTCAAATGCCTTATTCTTCCAGGGCAACTATTGATAAATACAGATAACACCACAGTTATGTGGTACATAAACAAGCAGGGGGGAATCCATTCCTACCCACTCTGCAGGTTAGCCATGGCTCTGTGGAACACAGCCTTGAGCAATCAAGTGCACCTGCAAGCTCAGTTCCTGCCAGACAAACTAAATTCACTGTAAGACGACTTAAGCAGAAATCTAATGGACCCACACGAGTGGAAACTGGAACCCAAATCATTCAAGCTTCTGATCCACAGGTGGGGGCCTGCAGAGGTGGACCTCTTTGCTTCCCCGTAGAACTATCAGCTGAGAAATATTGCACCAGAACTCCCCACAGCCAAGCATGGAAAGTGGATGCCCTGTCTTTTACATGGGAAAACGTCTCAATCTATGCCTTCCCCCTCTGCCCCTCCACTCAAAGGTTCTACTAAAGATCAAACAGGACAAGCTAAGGACAATCCTGATTGCACCAGACTGGCCATGCCAGCACTGGTACCCACATGTTCATCGTGTTTCACTGTTGCAGTCATCACACTTGGGTTATCCCGCTGGCAGACTACCCGCAGTCGGCCCGAGTTCCAAAGTCTCGGTCCGGCGTCGGTTGCCGTTGCCTCTTACCTGACGTCAGTGCGCCAGGGGTATAAAAGATGCAACCAACGCCATTTTCTTCAGTCTTTCTTGCCGCGCGGTGCCCAAAGCAAAAGCAGTTCGCAAGTGCCGGTCGGCAGACTCCTGAGATTTTCGAAATAGAGTTTCAGAACCGAAGTCTTCAATAAAGCTAAGTACCCGTTGGGGAAACTTTTTCTTGCTCCAGACCGATGTCAGTAAAAGTTAACAATTGTATTTCTTGTGGGAAGCAAATACCTCATAAGGACTTTCACTCTTACTGTATTCCTTGCCTAGGCCCTGACCACGACATTACTAGTTGTCGGTTTTGTGCTAGATTCAACAAACACACTATTAAACGTCGGTTTGATTTTGCCTTGCATTACTTTGGCCGAAGGTTTAACTATATAATGCCGTCGGAACAACCGACTGGAATTCATAAAAAACACAAAGACAAGGAAAAGGACAGGCATCCGAGGTCCAAAACCGACGAAGCCTCTTCTAGGCCAGTCGCCGGTTCTCAGTGAGGCACTTTCGCAGCCCCTGACACCCGCTACCTCAGAGCCACAGGCCGTATCCGACTCCCACGTGGAGACAACTAGGCCTCTGGATACTCAAGGTATTGGGCCTACGGAAACTGTTCCCTCACATGGGTCCAGAGCCACTGAGCAATCATCGGCTTCTGAGGGTGTTTTCAGACCTTCACAGCTTACTATTAAGTCCTCTGCAGCAGCCAAGGTACAGTCAAAGACACCATTAAAGACAAGGAAACAAGTACAGCCTTCTCCTGGAAAGTCATCCATGCCAAAGAAACAGATGCTTAAAATGGCCAAAGACTTAATTACTTTGATCAGGGGTTCTCATCCCCCTCCTGATAAAAGGCCGAGGCAATACACTGATTATGATTCCTCTGACCAGGTTTCTATTTCCTCTGATTCCTCTTCAGATCAGGGCTATTCTCTCCCTCCCTATGAGGACTCTGATGCTGAAGAAATCCATACCTTCAGCCTCTCCACCTGAGGATTATTCTTTTGGGGAAACTCTGCACACCATGAGGGAGCATTTCCACTGGGAGAGCCAGGATTATTCAGAATCCAAGAAAAGGCTCAGAGACTTTCTTTTACTGCCTCAGCACAGGCCCCTGGCTATCCCCCCTGTGCTTGATATTGTTGATGTTTTCTCTGAATCCAGTCTGTCTCCTGATTCTTTACCCCCTGCACCAATCAAGACAGACCGGTATTACAGGGTCCCTGACTCTCATAAATTTCTTTATAAAAACCCTGCACAATTTCTCAGGGTCCCAAAGGGGTTAAGGCTACCACTGCAAAAAACCCTGTACCCTCTGATAGGGATTCTAGGGCTCTGGATAGATGGGGGGGTGAAAAAGTTTACACTTCTGCTACTTTAGCTGTAAGGGCTTTAAACTGCCAGTTTCACATGCTTCAATATCAACAGTACCTCATGTCTTTGTTAAAAAAGAAAATGCTTACAAATTCAAAAAGTCCTGACAATAAGAAAATGCAGGAATTATTGCATGCAGCTGAACAAGTGAAAAAGCATACTCTGCAATGTGGTTTTGATTCATTAGAGGCTTCTTGCAGAGCCGCAGTTACAGGCTCTGTCATTCGAAGGCATGCTTGGTTAAAAGAACAAAGTTTACCTGAACATGTTAAAGTAAAATTATTGATGCTCCACTACAGCATGATACTTTGTTTGGTGTTAAGGCAGAAGAGGTGTTATAGAAAATGGGAGGATAAAGCAAAATTTATGCAGACAGTAAAGGATTTCTTACAGGTTCAACCACCTAGGCTTAGTAGAAACTGGCCTTCAAAAAAATTGGTCCTTTCAGGTGTCAGACAGGCCACAAAGAGGCAGATACAGGCACCCAACAGGCAGATCTCAGCCCCAAGGCTCCTACAGACCTAAACAATGGGGTGCTTCTGCCCCCAAAGGAGGAGAAGACAAATCACAACCTTATAGGAAACAGTCCCAATGACTTCCGTCTACAAAGGCCAAGCACTTACCTTTTGGCAGCACCCCTAGGGGGAAAGCTAGCACTTTTCGCACAAAATTGGCACATAATCACCCAGGACAAATGGGTACTGAATGTAGTTTCTCAGGGTTACAGGTTCCACTTTCACACCCTTCCGAAAGCAAAAGGTATGCAGGACCTGCCACAAAACCAATGGGCTGAGGCACAAAAGGAAATTGCTGCTCTCATTGGCATGAGAGCTATTCAAAGAGTACCACAGCAAGAACAGGGACAAGGATTTTACTCAAGACTTTTCCTGGTACCCAGAAAGGACAAAGCCTGGAGACCAGTACTGGACTAGTCAATCCTAAATACTTTCCTGGATGTACCAAAATTCAAAATGTTAACACTGCAGCAACTTCTACCCATGCTGGGCAAGAAGGCTTGGCTAGGTACTTTGGACCTCAAGGAGTCATACCTGCATGTCCCAATCAGACAATCTTGCAGAAGATACCTCAGATTCATAGCTGGCTCAATGCATTACCAATTCTCTGCACTGCTCTTTGGCTTATCTACTGCACCCAGGGTCTTCACAAAATGCCTGGCACCAGTAATTGCATTTTGCAGACAGAGGAATTCAAATATATCCCTACTTGGATGACTGCCTTATTCAAGCAGAGAGCAAGGACATTCTACTAAAACATCTGGCGTTTGTAAAAAGATTATTAATTTGCCTAGGGTACACAGTAAACGAAAATAAATCAAAACTAGTGCCCTCTCAAGAGATAATATTCTTGGGTGCAAGCTTAAATACAACTGCTCAGATGGCTTATCTCACGCCAGACAAAGGCAACTGACTCATTACTTTCAAATGATGGCAACAAAGACCCAGCTCCCTGCAAGAAAAATTCTGCAGGCCCTGGGCTTCATGGCATCCTGCATTCTACTAATTCCATATGCAAGACTGCATATGAGGAAACTACAATGGTATATAAAAAGTGTTTGGACTCAACATTGCCACAGCCTGGAAACAATGGTAACTATAATTCCCTGTATACAACAGGAGTTTCGATGGTGGTCCCGGGCCTGTCACCACAACAAGGGACAGCCTTTTACCTTACCCACAGCCAGACAGACAAATAACAACGGACGCATTGGATTATGCCTGGGGGGCACACATGGCAGGAAAATGTATTCAGGGCATGTGGCCCAAGGAGCAAATGCATCTTCACATCAATCAAAAAGAGATGCTAACTGTACAGAATGCCCTGACAGCCTTCAAGGATCTATTACATCCAGGACAACTATTACTAAAGACGGACAACACCACAGTTATGTGGTACATAAGCAAGGGGGCACACATTCCTACCCCCTCTGCAGACAAGCCATGACTTTGTGGAACACAGCACTGACCTATCAAGTTCATCTGCAGGCACAATTCCTGCTGGGAAAGACAAATACACTGGCAGATGAACTAAGCAGAAATCTCATGCTTCCGCATGAATGGAAACTAAATCCGCAGGTCTTCAGCATGATAAAACGGAAATGGGGACGCCCAGACATAGATCTTTTTGTCTCCCCTCACAACTGCCAACTACAGAAATTCTGCACAAGGACTTATCACTCACAAGCATGGAAAGTGGATGCTCTTTCATTCAGCTGGAAAACCCCGACAGTTTATGCCTTCCTTCCACTGCCTCTTCTTCCCAAGATACTCCTAAAAGTCAGACAAGAGAGGCCAAAAATGATTCTGATTGCCCCAGACTGGCCACGCCAGCACTGGTACCCAATCCTAAAGAGCTTGTCTCAAGGCCCAGCCTGGCCTTTACCTCAAATTCCTCATCTTCTGACTCAACAAAACAATCAGATTCTACACAGCCAACTCAGAACCTTACATCTGGCTGCATGGCAGGTAATATAGTCACTCAGACCACACCTCTCTGTAAAGCTGTTATGGATGTCATTTTAGAAGCCAGGAGACCCAGCACTAGGAAATTTTATGCAGAAAAA
The DNA here is from genome assembly GCF_019279795.1 of Protopterus annectens. Taxonomy (NCBI): domain Eukaryota; kingdom Metazoa; phylum Chordata; order Ceratodontiformes; family Protopteridae; genus Protopterus; species Protopterus annectens. The sequence continues at coordinate 575,868,822 of NC_056746.1, forward strand.
TGGAAGAGATTCTGTGCTTGGAACCAGGCACAAGGACTTGAACCACTTGTTCCAAATATGCCTCAGATTTTGCAATACCTAACTGAGATGCTTGACAAAGGCCTATCCTTTTCATCTATTAAGATCCATGCCTCTGCCATTTCAGCTCATTACAATACGGAACCTCCTATTTTTTCACATCCACTGCTAAGACAGTACCTCAGAGGGACAAGAAACATAAGACCCCCAAGGAGAGCACCAATACCTACTTGGGACCTAATTTTGTTTTAGAAAAGCTCACACTGCCTTCTTTTGTGCCAGCCAACACAGCCGATATAAAATTCTTATCATGGAAAACTGCTCTGCTCCTAGCAATAACTTTAGCAAGAAGAGTCTCAGAGTTACAGGCATTAATGGCAGTGGAACCTTTCATCATTTTTCATCAGGACAGGGTCTCTCTAAGGACAAACCCAACATTTATGCCAAAGGTGGTTTCCAGTGTGGCTCTTAACCAAACCATTCAGTTGCCAACTTTCTACCCAAATCCCCGGAATAAAGGGGAGAGACTTCTGCACACTTTGGACATACACAGACAGCTATGATTCTACTTGGACAAAACAAAAGCTTTCAGAAAAACTGAGCAACTGTTTGTAGATTATGCTGCAGGATCACAAGGAAAGCCCATCTCAAAGCAGACAATTTCAAAATGGATAGGACACTGCATTCGCTTCTGCTATGCACAACATGGCAAATCAGTGCTTAAGGGCATTAGGCCACATTCTACCAGAGCAGCAGCCACTTCAGCAGCCTTTCTCAGAGGAGTACCAACCAAAGACATTTTAGAAGCTGCAACCTGGAGTTCAGTGCACACTTTCACCAAGCACTACCACTTACCTCTCTACTCTAAATCCAGAGCAGGCTTTGCCACTGCAGTTCTGCAGGGCCTGGTAGCCTCTCCTAATCCTATTTAGGCCCAGCCACCCAACCTCAGCTTTGGGATTCAACCCAAGTGTAATGACTGCAACAGTGAAACACGATGAACATAGTACAGTCGTGTACCTACCATAAATGAAGATGTTCGAGTGTATTCACTGTTGCAGTCCAGGTTACCCACCCACCATCCCCCTTTTTCATTGCTGGGACTTTTCTGTACTTCTCAACTCTATACAACCTATGTGGTGTATTTGCTTGTAGATGAAGGAAATGTTTATTTTAGTACATGCGTGTTTATTTTTCATATTTTTTTCCAGCCTTTCCTATTTGGGGGCACCTGACATCTGGGGTAAGAAAAACTGAAGAAAATGGCGTCTGTTGCATCTTTTATACCCCTGGCGCACTGACGTCAGGGAAGAGGCGACAGCAACCGATGCCGGACCTAGACTTTGGAACTCGGGCCAACTGCAGGTAGCCTGCCAGCGGGATAATCAAAGTGTAATGACTGCAACAGTGAATACACTCTTAACATCTACATTTATGGTAGGTACACAACTGCACTTTTTGCGCAGTCTGACCAGTACTGCCACCGTGGCACCTGCCTCAGAGATTTTGCATCCTCCGTTACAAACCCTGAACCTAGCAGCTTGGCTTATCCCCTGAACTCAGCACCAGCAACCCTCAGTAAACAGGTGCTGGATGTCATCCTTGAGGCAAGGAGGCCTAGGACTAGAAAATCCTATTCAGAAAAGTGGAAAAGATACTGTTCTTGGAGCCAGTCTTGGTTAATGAACACAACTGTGCCCAGCTTACCTCATATACTATATTATTTAACAGAAATGCTCCACAAAGGCCTATCCTTCTCTAATTAAGATTCATGCCTCTGCCATCTCAGCACATTATAATACTGATCCACCCCCTCTTCTCTCATCCTCTGGTCATATAGTTCCTGAGAGGAGCCAAAAAATATAAGACCCACAGGAGAGCTCCCACTCCAGCCTGGGACCTTAACTTTCTATTGGAAAAACTCACGCTTCCACACTTTGAACCTGCTGCTTCAGCAGAGTTAAAATTCCTCTCCTGGAAAATCGCTTTACTTCTAGCCATCACTTCAGCAAGAAGAGTGTCTGAATTGCAGGCCCTTATGGCCGTGGAACCCTTCATTATCTTCCGTGCGGACATGGTTTCCCACAGGATTAACCCATCATTCATGCCCAAGGTGGTATCTAGTGTGGCTTTAAACCAATTCATTCATTTGCCAACTTTTTCCCCTAATCCTCAAAATAAAGGGGAAATGATCCTGCATTCCATGGACGTGCACAGGCAGCTTAGGTTCTATCTGGACAGGACTAAACCTTTCAGAAAATCTGACCAGCTGCTAGTCAGCTTTGCTGCAGGGGCAGAGGGCAAGGCCATTTCAAAGCAAACCATTTCTAAATGGATATCACACTGCATCCATTATGCTACAAACACCATGGGAAACCTACCCCACAGGGTATCAAAAAACATTCCACTAGGGCTACATCAACCTCTACAGCATTTCTCAGGGGAGTCCCTACCAGGGACATCCTGGATCTCTGTACACACCTTCACCAAGCATTGCCACTTACCTATATTTTCCAAGTCCAGAGCTGGATTTGCCACAGCAGTCTTACAGGGCCTGCTTGCCAGCCCTAATGCGTCTTGACTGCCTTCACCCATCCTCAGCTTTGGGAATCAACCCAAATGTGATGACTGCAACAGTGAAACACGAAGAACATAGTACAGTTGTGTACACTTAACATAAATGTAGATGATGTTTGAGTGTATTCACTGTTGCAGTCCTGGTTACCCTCCCTCTAGCCCCCTGACTTCTCTATACTTCTACCTATTCTTTTTTGTTTGGCCATATCTTATAACATTGGTATTTACTTTCTACTAGGGGTGTTCCACACCATGTAATTGCTTCCTGTTGTGGGGGCTCATGACATCTGGGGCAAGAAAAACTGATGTAATGGCGTCGGCTGCATGTTTTATACCCCTGAAGACCTGACATCATGGAAGAAGCGACAGCATCCGACACAGAAATCCGAAGACACTGGTATTCAGGCTGACTGAGGGCTACCTGCAGGCAGATAACCCAAATGTGATGACTGCAACAGTGAATACACTCAAACATCTACATTTATGGCAAGTGTACACAACTGTACTATCTTGTGGGGAAACATTGTAAACTCTCTACTACTTTTTTAATTGGTTTGCCACTGATTTAAGCAGTTAGGTAAGTTAGCAATGTGCATCAAAGTTTGTCATGTAAGGTTATAATGTGCTTTGCTGAAGTTGCCTTTTAGCAAATCATGATTAATTGCCCTCCTAAAGCCTGTTTAATGGAATAGGCTCAGTGTCCCCTGTGCAGGTTGTCTTTGTCCTCCGCTCCTCGTATTGCTATAACCAAACCAGAGGTCACAGAAACAGGTGTAACATTTCTTTATGTTCAGATTATTCACTAGAATGGACTTGTAGGATTTTGGTTCAGTGAAAAGCATCCTGGTGAAATAAATAAAATTATATAAATCGGTTTTGCTGGGTAGAACACAGATTTGAAATAAACTGTGTATTTTCAGGCCAGCCAGATAAGAATATAGATGGTACATATTATCAAATGCAAGTTAAATCAAAAGAAAGTCCTAGAAACAGATATGTGATTTAACACGTGGTTCTTCAGACAAAAGTATGCACAATAAAACTTAAATATACTTAAGTGAATTTAATCCTATGAATATTTAAGAATGTGTATAAGGCAAATGACTGTGTGAATGGAGAGGAAGTGGCTAAAGATGTTGGAAGTGTGTACAATGTATACAGTAGGAATATTTTTCATAAAAAAGGATGGATACAAGGTAAAGGATAATAAAGGTTAGCAGTTCACTTTGTATTTTGGAAGAGAGTAATAATGCAGATTAAGGGCATAAAGTTGGATAGTTTGGGATATTTTTGCAGGGTAAATAAGCATGTGTACTTTGCTTTTGATTAAGTAAATACTCTTGGTTGAACATGGCACCAGTGCTGCAAGTCTATCTGCCAAGTGAGTATCTATTCTAGGACTTTACATATGAAATAATGGTGTTCACTCAAAAAAAAAAAAAAAGAAAAAATCACTAAATGTCTGGTGCATAATGACGTAGCAGCCCATTGTATATTTTTGGTGTGTGATACAGCCAGCACTTCATCCAGATGTCCAGCCAGGACAGAACAATAAAGATAACCATGCAGGAATTCTGTCTTGGATTTAAGCATGCACAACTGAGAAAAGAAACTGACTGAAATTCATAGTTCACTCTCTCCTGTTAAATAACATTTGCCAGTTGGAGGGTGAATGGCTTTTTCAGGTTTCTCTAAGTAGTAGCAGAGAGTGTATATATAAGCCAGCTTGGAGTTATTTCTGCAGTAAATTGCGTGCTATCAAAATTCCTTTGAGTAATGACAGGACAGTATCTGTGCTACTCATCGACCCTCCAGCTGCTGCTTTGATACTGACTGTGTCGGTATAGATCCTTCCCTGTCCAAACGTCTGGTTTTCAGTACTTGGATGAGTGCTTGCAAATGGCTGCTACCCAGCAGCCCATGCTGCAGACTGTGACTGGGCTTTCTTTTGCTGGAGTCCTTTAAGGTCACCATCAGTTGGGAAGCTCTTGCCTCCATTGCAGTGCTTTGTCCATAGAAGCCTTCTGGGCTTGACGAGGCTTATGCCTTTTTCCTTATTGGATGATAGCTGTGAGTTTGTGTGTTTGACTTCATGGATTATGTCAAAGGTGGGTTTAGGCTCATGTTGTGTTTCATGTTTTTGGGACGTGATAACAGATGTGACGAGTTGTCTGTGTGCAGGTCCTAAAGCACATGTTTCGCTTCCATTTGCTGCAAAATCATAATTCTCTTTCAGATTTCCTGCTCTGTTTGGATCACTGCTACATTTCCATAGATTAGTGGTTCCTGTCTCATGACCTTGAGATACGATTCCCCTATTTTGTCCATGTAGCTGAAGAAATTCTTCTTAATGGGGGCCTATCTGGATAGGTTGAGAGTTCATGTTGGATATGGTGTGAGTGATGGAATCCACTAGAGCCGCATATATACAAGCATTTTACTCAAGCTCAGGATTGTTTTTGTAGCCTTACAAGGTCTAGAGTTAACTTGTGAAGCCCAATAGTCGTGCTGGTCAGGATTAGACAACCAGGCTGTAATAACACACTTAAACATGACAGTTGTTGTTCCTGTCTTCTTCAGCCTGGCTGTTTTTATCCTAGATGTTAATTTTTTGAGAGACCGATATCATGACATTAACTGTGAGTAATATCTTGAGTCCTCTTTTGGAGATTCAGCTTCAGCAGAACAGTTTGTAGATCATCTTAAACAGATTAAACAGATAGTGCCTCAGAAAGATGAACATTTGGCCAGTAAACAGTGTACATTGCTTCCCAATTTACTCCTTTCCTCCATAATGGTAGGCGAGAGGTATAGATGCTTTTTCATTAAACATGTAATGGTAAGGCATTTTCTCTTGGCGTCCCTTTTTTCAGTGTAGTTTCATGCAGAAAGGCAATGGCTGATGTATGCTGTACCTTAGTAGCCCAGAGGAATCCAGTTTCAGGCCTTTTACATCTTAGTTGCTGCACTGCAGGTGTGTGGGAGGTTGTACTGCTTTGACAAGACTACCGCCTGTAACTGTGAGCATTGCTGCTGAACTTCTTTTACTGTTAGAAGTGCATGGGAGATATCAGAAGAATTAAAAGCCATGAGGAGGTCCCAAATTCAGGCCTCTTAAGTGAGCTGCAGGTTTCAGAAATGCAAAGCACTTTGAGATAGAGAAGGTGGATGCTTCAAAATGCAGCTGATGCAAAGCCGTAAATGATGATAAACCTCAGAAATGTCGCCATTCAAGTCTGATAGTGCCTTTGTGAACAGTGTTTCAAAGTAATGATGAAGTAGTCTGCAGCACACAGAAGTTATTTATTTATTTATTTGCCTTCTTACTGGGAAGGTCCACTGGGCCATGGAAAAGCTCCACAAAAAACGTACATCAGTACAGAGGAAAAAACAATAGTAGTAGACATGCACCTTCCAAAACACGCAAAACAAACTATAATAAATGCTTTGTCAAAACTTGAATCCAAAGTCCAAGCAGGTAATCCAAAGCAGTGCAACAATTCGGAAACAAAAATGAACGCCAATAAACGAAAAAAATATTTATTTAAGCCAAACAACACAGTTAGCTTTTTGTCAGCGCTCTGCACCAACTTCCTCAGAAATTAAAATCTCGCGCTTCCACACACACATACTACTTTAATATGCTAGAAAACGCACCATTGACCAACACGCCCTCCGGTTTATCTATTAAAGAGCACTTCGCCCTAAAAAACTAACTAAACTAAAATACCAATGATAACATACCCTAACCTTACCTAGTCTAACATTTAATCATAATGTAAAATATTATAACAACCACCTTGCATCAATGGTATATACATCTCCAAATCAAGTAACCGCTGTCAATAGATGAATGAATATGTTTCTGAAACCTAAAAAAAAACAAATATTTTAACATTAAAATATATCAAAAATCTTCCATTTGAAATAACATTCAAATGGATGTCCTAAAACCATTTTTCAACTATATGATACACAATGCCATGCCCAAAAAAAATAATAATAAAATAAAACAATAAATATACTTGCACAATAGAAATAGAAATAATGCCATATACCCTGTGGATGAGGTACACCTTACCTCTCCAAACTTCTCAATTTAAGAATACTATTGATACAAAGCATACTATTGAGACCGGGAGGGTGGTAGGCTTCTAGTTTTAACTGCCACATAAGTTCCTTGAACTCCAATCTCAAAGATTCAGGACCCCCCCCCCCCTATTTTCCAAACTTTGGTCAATCACCATAAAAGAAAACTCATGGTCAGGATGTTCATCGTGCATACAGCTGCAGTCATAACAGATGGGTTTTCCTGCCATCAGGCGGGTCCTCGGTCGGCTGAATTCCAAAGTCTAGGTCCGGTGTCGGTTGTCGTCGCTTCCTCCCTGATGTCAGTGCGACAGGGGTATAAAAGATCCAGCCGACGCCATTTTCTTCAGTCTTTCTTGCCGCGCGGTGCCCGAAGCAGAAGCAGTTCGCAAGTGCCAGTCGGCCAGCTCCTGAGATTACGAATATTTTTCTACCGAATTCTTCTTGAAAGGTAAGTACCCCGTTGGGGGAAACTTTTCTTGCCTCAGACCGATGTCAGACAAAGTTAATAATTGCATTCCTTGCCTAGGCCCAGACCACAAAGTCTCGGCCTGTCGTTTTTGTGCTACATTCAACAGACGCACTATTAAGCGTCGGGCGGAGTTTGCCCAACACTATTTTGGCAAAAAATTTAATTACATTATGTCATCAGATACTCCGACTCCAATTTTGAGTAAAAGACGCAAAGATAAGGACTGACATTCGAGGTCCGCGACTTCCACCGACACCACGCCAAAGCCGACTACAGGTGATCCAGTTCTCAGTGAGGCACCTACGCAGCCCCTGACTACCGACAACACTTCATTGGCGGTGTCTTCTGTGCCCGAGGTCGCAGGCTCTTCGGCCCACACCCCGACTACAGATACCGAAGCCACTATTGGCGGTGAAACTCAGAGTTTAGATAGACCTGCCACCTCTCAAGGTGTCTTCAGGCCTTCCTCTTCTTTTTCCATCAAGGCTTTCACTAAGTCTAAATCGGCCATGCATACTAAAAGACAGGCTCCTCAGGGCCCTTCTCAAGGCCCCATGCCTAAAAGGCAGATGCTCAAAATGGCTGAGGATTTGATTACTCTTATTAGGGGTTCTCAAACCCCCCCTCCCCGGACAAAAGACCCAGAGTGGAGGAAGAATCCCCCTCCTCGGACCAGGCCTCCATTATTTCAGAACATTCTGAAGACCAGGAACATTCTTACTCCCCTTTTGAAGATTCTGATGCAGAGGAGTCCATTCCCTCAAGTCCCCCCCCCCCCCGAGGATTACTCTTTTGGGGAAACCTTGCATACCTTGAGGAACACTGCCACTGGGAAGGCCAAGAGTACTCAGACTCCAAGAACAGGCTTAGGGATTTCCTCTTTCTCCCTCAGCACAGGCCTGTGGCTATACCTCCTGTCTTAGACATTCTAGATGATGTATATTCGGAGGCCTGCCTTAACCCAGATTCTTTACCTCCAGCTCCAGTCAAGCCTGACAGGTATTACCGGGTTCCTGACTCACACCAATTCCTATACAAAAGCCATGCGGCTGTCCCAGAAACTATATCACAGGGTCCCAAGGGAATTAAGGCCTCCACTGCTAAAAATCCATTACCTTCAGAGAGAGATTCCAGAGCTTTACAGAGGTGGGGGGAAAAGGTTTACACCTCTGCCACCTTAACCATGAGGGCATTAAACTGTCAGTTCCATATGTTAAAGTACCAACAATTTCTGTTATCACAGTTGAGAAACAAAATGTCACAACCTGAACAACCAGACTTGAAGGAGTTGCAGGATTTGATACATAGTGCAAGTGGGTAAGCATACCTTGCAATGTGGTTTTGATGCATTAGAGGTCTCATGTAGAGCTGCTGTTACAGGATCAGTCATACCTAGACATGCCTGGCTCAAAGAGCAAACCTTACCAGATCATGTCAAAGCTAAATTACTAGATGCTCCTCTGCAAAAAGATGTATTATTTGGTGTTAAAGCTGAGGAGGTATTAAAGAAAATGGAGGAAAAGGCAAAATCTATGCAAACAGTAAAAGATTTCCTACAGGTACAACCTCCACGTTTCAGTAGAAATTGGCCTTCCAAAAATTGGTCCTTTCCAGCCACGGACAGACCCCAAAGAGGTAGATACAGGCGCCCGAGGGGCAGGGGGCAGTCACAAGGATCATTTAGAGGCAGACAATGGCAAGCACCCACACAAAGAGGTGATGAGGATAGTTCACAGCCATTCAGAAAGCAGACCCAATGACTTTCCCCTTTGCATGCCAAGCAAGGCTCAAATGGCAGCACCTTTAGGTGGAAAACTGGCATTATTTTTGAAAAATTGGCATATTGTCACAAAAGACAAATGGATCCTGGACATTATAGACAGAGGCTACAGATTTCACTTTCACACCCTTCCAAAAATGAGAGGCATGCCAAACCTGCCACACAATCAAAGGGCAGAGGCACAAAAACAAATTTCAGATCCCATGGACATGAAAGCTATTCAAGAGGTACCTGTACAAGAACAGGGTCAAGGTTTTTATTCCAGACTATTCCTGGTACCAAGGAAGGAAAAAGATTGGAGACCTATTTTGGACCTATCCATCCTAAACACATTTTTACTCGTGCCAAAAGTCAAGATGCTCACATTACAGCAGCTTCTTCCCATGCTGGGCAAGGAGTCTTGGCTGGTAACATTGGACCTCAAGGAGGCATACCTGCATGTCCCAATCAGACAAGATTGCAGAAGATACCTCAGATTTCTTGCAGGTTCAACCCATTATCAATTCTCTGCATTGCCCTTTGGCTTATCTACTGCGCCCAGAGTGTTCACGAAATGCCTGGCATCGGTAATCACCTACTGCAGACTTCAAGGGATACAAATTTACCCATATCTGGACGACTGCCTGATCCAAGCGGACAGCAAGCACATACTTATGAAACATCTGGCGTTTGTAATAATGTTGTTGAATTCTCACACAGTCAACAAAAAGAAATCGAGGCTAATACCCTCTCAAACAATAATTTTCCTGGGTGCCAGCTTGGATACAAACACCCAGATGGCCTACTTCACGCCAGAGAAACAAGGGCAACTAACTCAATACTTAAGAAAACTGACAACGTTCACCAGGCTGACTGCAAGGAAACTCCTGCAGGCTCTGGGATTCATGGCATCTTGCATCCTACTGATCCCATGTGCAAAGCTGCATATGAGGAAACTTCAATGGTATCTAGAAAACATATGGTCTCAACACAGCCACAGTTTGGAAACAATAATACCACTAATTCCATGTCTTCAAAAGGAATTTCTGTGGTGGGCTCAAGCATGCCAAAGAAACACAGGTCTCCCATTCTGCAAGCCTCAAGCAAATCAAATCATCACAACAGATGCCTCGGACTACACCTGGGGTGGGCACATGACAGATCGGTGCATTCAGGGCAAATGGCTCCAAAAAGAAAAGCACCTACACATCAATCATAAGGAAATGCTAGCAGTAATAAATGCTATTATAGCTTTCAAAGACCTACTGCATCCAGGCCAGCTATTGATAAGGATGGACAACACCACAGTAATGTGGTACATAAACAAACAGGGAGGTACCCATTCATACCCCCTGTGCAGGCAAGCCATGTCTCTTTGGAACATGGCTCTGGAATTACAAATCGAGCTTCAAGCACAGTACCTGCCAGGCAAGGAAAACACACTGGCAGACAACCTAAGCAGAAATATGACAGATCCACACGAATGGAAGTTGCATCCTCAAGTTTTCACAAAGATAACTCAAGCATGGGGAAGGCCAGACATAGATCTCTTTGCCTCCCACAGAAATCACCAATTGGCAAAATTCTGCTCAAGGACCTTTCATCCACAGGCCTGGAAAGTGGACGCACTCTCCTTCAGTTGGGCAACAATGACAGTTTATGCCTTTCCATCTCTCCCTCTGCTGCCCAAAGTTCTATTAAAAACCAGAGCAGACAGACCAAAGATGATTCTCATTGCTCCAGACTGGCCAAGACAACACTGGTACCCACTCCTGAAAAGCTTGACGCATTCCCCACCATGGATCCTGCCTCTAATGCCTCTTCTACTGACTCAGCACAACTTCAAAACTCTTCACAGCCAGCTGAAAACACTCAATCTAGCCGCATGGAAGATTCCTTAAATTCACAACAGGCCCTACTCTCCAAGGAGGTGCAGGATGTTATTTTGGAGGCCAGAAGACCTTCTACAAGAAAAGCCTACTCTGCAAAATGGAAACGTTTTGTGCCTGAAATGAGAAAAAGGGTCAGAATCCTGGAATACTGAATTTACCCCAAATATTACAGTACCTAGCTGAGATGCTAAGCAATGGACTTTCATTCTCCTCCATCAAAATCCATGCCTCAGCCATTTCTGCAGAATACAACACTGATCCTCCTTGATTCTCTCATCCCCTTGTAAGACAGTTCCTCAGAGGGGCTAAAAATATAAAACCCCCAAGGAAACAACCAGTACCTGCTTGGGACCTCAATTTCATACTAGAAAAACTGACCTTGCCTCCTTTTGAGCCAGCTGCTTCAACAGAACTGCAATACTTGTCTTGGAAAACAGCCTTCCTCCTGGCAATCACTTCAGCTCGCAGGGTTTCGGAACTACAAGCCCTCATGGCTGTGCAGCCTTTCATCATTTTCCATCAGGACAGAGTTACCTTATGAGCCAATCCGTCCTTTATGCCAAAGGTAGTATCCAGGGTAGCCTTGAATCAGGCTATCCACTTACCTACCTTTTACCCTAATCTTCAAAACAAAGGGGAAAGGCTACTACATTCCTTGGACATTCACAGACAGCTGCGTTATTATTTGGACAGAACAAAGCCTTTCAGAAAATCAGAGCAACTCTTTGTGTCCTATGCTGCAGGAGCTCAAGGGAAGCCTATTTCCAAACAGACAATCTCAAAGTGGATAGCCCACTGCATACGCTTTTGTTACGCTTTTCATGGTAAATCTGTACCTTCAGGCATCAGATCTCACTCCACAAGGGCCACAGCTACCTCTGCAGCTTTCCTCAGGGGGGTTCCTACCAAAGATATTTTGGAAGCAGCCACTTGGAGTTCCGTACATACCTTCTCCAAGCACTATCACCTACCATTATACTCCAAATCTAGAGCAGGCTTTGCCACTGCAGCCTTGCAGGGCATCCTGGCTCCTCCTAGATGTTCTTCGTGTTTCACTGTTGCAGTCATAACTGTAGGGTGTTCCTGCCGGCAGGCAGCCCGAGGTCGGCCAGAATCCCAAAGTCTGGGTCCGGCGTCGGCTGTATAAGCTAGTAACCTGATGTCAGTACACCTTGGTACATAGCCCTCAGCCGACGCCATCTTCTCTAGTCTTTCTAACCGTGCGGTGGAAAGCAGCTCGCAAAACGTTGGTTGGCGATTTTCAAACAGCATTTTTGATTGTTGTCGGTCCGAAGTTGTTACTTCTCTTCTCAAAGCTAAGTACCCCGTTGGGGAATCTTTTTCTTGTTCCTCCGATGTCAGAAAAAGTCAATAATTGTATAGCGTGTGGGAAACAAATACCTCATAAAGATTTCCACTCTTACTGTCTACCTTGCTTAGGCCCTGACCACGACGTTTCTTGTTGTCGGTTTTGTGCCAGGTTCAACTCTCGTACTATCAAACGTAGGTACGATTGGGCTTTAAATTATTTTGGCAGAAGTTTCAATTACAGAATGTCGTCGGACACTACCGGAGTTCAAAAGAAGCGCAAAGACAAAGACAGGCCTCCGAGGTCCAAACAGGACTCGTTGCAGCTGGAGCCAGCGTCCGGTTCGGCTGTTGTCAGTGAGGCGCTTTTGCAGCCCCTGTCGTCCGCCACTTCTGAACCGATGGCCGATACGGACTCCCATGGGGAGCCATCAAGGCCCACGATTTTAACTGCTGCAGGACCTTCGGACGCCGCTCCTTCAGATGGGTCCGGAACCGCTGTGCAGGTACCGGCTTCTGAGGGGGTTTTCAGGCCTACTCACATCACCATTTCAAAGGCAAAGACAAAGACTCCTACTAAGTCTAAAGTTTCAGCTCAAGTTGCTTCTGAATCCACTCCCAAGACACAAAAACAATTATTGAGGATGGCTGAAGATTTGCTTACAATGATTAGGGGTTCTCACCCTCCTCCTGAGAAAAGGCCTCGACAGGAAGTTACTCTGGATTCTTCTGACCAGGCTTCTGTATCTTCTGTTTCTTCCTCTGATCAGGACTATTCCTTTCCCCCTTATGAGGATTCGGATGCTGAGGATTCTTTGCCCTCGGCCTCCGCCTGAGGATTTTTCTTTGGGGAAACCCTGCATGAGATGAGGGAACATTTTCATTGGGAAGGACAGGAATATTCTGCTTCTAAAAAGAGGCTTAGAGAATTTCTTATTCTCCCTCAGCATAGGCCTTTAGCTATCCCTCCTGTCTTGGACATTGTAGATGATGCTTTTTCTGAGGCTAATTTGAACCCTGATTCCATGCCTCCTGCTCCTTCTAAGCCTGATAGATTTTATAGGGTTCCTGACTCTCATTTATTTTTATTTAAAAATCCTGCTGCAGATCCTGAAACTATTTCTCAGGGCTCTAAGGCTGCTAAGGTTGCTACTTCTAAAAATCCTATTCCCTCTGAGAAGGATTCTCGGCTTTAGACAGGTGGGGAAAAAAGGTATATACTTCTGCTACCCTGTCTGTAAGGGCTTTAAATTGCCAGTTTCATATGTTTAAATATCAGCAGTTTCTTTTGTCTGTTTTAAAGCAAAAGCTTGCTTCCCTCCCTGCTTGTGCAGAGGATAAGGAAATTCAGGATGTTTTGCATGCTACTGAACAGGTTAACAAGCATAGCTTACATTGTGGCTTTGATGCTTTGGATGCTTCCTGCAGGGCTGCAGCCTCTGGTACTGTGATTAGGAGACATGCCTGGCTTCGTGAACAAAGTTTACCTGAACAGGTTAAGGCTAAGTTATTAGATGCCCCTGTTCAACAAGATGTTCTTTTTGGTTTTAAGGCTGAGGAAGTTATTAAAAAGATGGAAGAAAAGGCAAAGTCCATGCAGACTGTAAAAGATTTCTTGCAAGTTCAGCCTCCTAGGTTTTCCAGGAATTGGCCCTCTAAAAATTGGTCCTTTCCCACGTCGGACAGGCCTCAAAGGGGAAGATATAGACGTTCCAGAGGTCGTGGTCAAGGCCAGACCTCGTACAGATCTAGACAATGGACTGCTTCTTCACCTAGAAGGGGAGAAGACAGATCCCAATCTCAAAGAAAACAAACTCAATGACTCTCTCGGTTGGGCTTCAGGACCTCTTTACCTGGACGCCCCTCTCGGAGGAAAACTGTTTCTTTTTTACAGGAATTGGACACATATTACCCAGGACAAATGGGTATTGGACGTGATTTTAAAAGGTTACAAGTTCCACTTTCACACTTTGCCAAGGACTCACGGTTGGCCAGATCTGCCAAAACTTCATGGTCAGAGGCCTTAACTCAAGTGGATGCTCTTCTGGCCATGAGAGCCATAGAGCCTGTTCCACTCTCGGAAATGGGAAAAGGGTTTTATTCAAGGCTGTTTCTGGTTCCCAGAAAACAAAACTCATGGAGACCTATTCTGGACCTTTCTGTGTTAAACACCTTTTTGGAAATTCCAAAGTTCAAGATGCTTACTCTGAAACAGCTAATTCCAATGCTCTCTCAGGACGCCTGGATGGTGACATTGGACTTAAAGGAAGCCTATTTGCATATCCCTATCAGACAAGAACGCAGGAAATTCCTCAGGTTCAAGGCAGGTTCGAGGCACTTTCAATTCTCTGTTCTGCCCTTTGGTTTATCTACTGCCCAGAGTCTTCACCAAGTGCCTGGCACCAGTAGTAGCTTACTGCAGACTTCAGGGATCCAGATTTACCCCTATTTGGACGACTGCCTTATTCAGGCAGACAGCAAAGATCTTCTGCTTCAACATCTGGACTTTGTTCAACGCCTTCTCCTACTACTGGGATTCTCAGTGAACATAAAAAGTCACATTTGATCCCTTCTCAACAAATGGTATTCTTGGGAGCCCTCTTAAATACAACCTTACAAAGGGCCTACCTCACTCCAGAAAAACAAACTCAGCTGGCTTCTACTTTCAACACCTTGGCAACTCTAGATCAGCTCACTGCAAGGAAATTCCTGCAGGCTCTGGGCTACATGGCTTCCTGCATTCTGTTGATTCCAAACGCAAGGCTTCACATGAGAAAGCTTCAATGGTATCTGAAAAGTGTATGGTCACAGCATTACCACGATCTGGATGTTCTGATTCCTCTGATCCCCTGCCTCCAGAAGGAGTTCCTCTGGTGGTCCAGGGCATGCATTTTAAACGAAGGAAAACCTTTTCGCCTCCTCAACCTACTCAAATCCTAACCACGGACGCCTCGGATTATGCTTGGGGAGCACACTTTCTAGACAACTGCCAGCAGGGAACCTGGACAAAGGACCATCTTCACTGGCATATCAATCTGAAGGAAATGTTGGCAGTTCAAAATGCCCTTTAGCCTTCAAAACCTTTTACAACCAGGGCCTCTGTTAATTCAAGACAGACAACACCACGGTCATGTGGTACATCAACAAGCAGGGGGGTTCTCATTCTTACCCCCTTTGCAGACTAGCTATGGGTTTATGGGACACAGCTCTAAATTTGAATCTGCATCTCCAGGCTCAATTCATTCCAGGGAAACAGAATCTCTTGGCAGACAGCCTAAGCAGAAACATTTCAGATCCTCACGAATGGATGCTAGACACCAACTTGTTCAACAGGATAACTGCAGTTTGGGGATGTCCCCAGATAGATCTGATTGCATCCCATCTCAATCATCAGCTGCCTCGCTTTTGCACCAGGTCCTTCCACAAAACAGCTTGGAGAGTGGATGCCCTGTCCTTCAGCTGGAGAAGTCTTTCAGCATATGCCTTCCCTCCTCTTCCTCTACTGCCTCGAGTACTATTGAAGATAAAGCAGGACAAGCCCAAGTTCCTCATTCTGATTGCTCCAAATTGGCCTCGTCTGTTTTGGTATCCAACCTTAAAGCTCCTGTTCTCGGGGCCTCCTTGGATTCTTCCACTGTACCCTTCGCTTCTGTCCCAGCATCAGGGTCAGTTACTACATTCCAACCTCAAGACCCTTTGCTTGGCAGCTTGGCTCTTCAAAGGAATTTGATTGCCTCTAGTCTTCCCAAACAAGTTTTGGATGTTCTTTTGGAAGCTAGACGGCCTAGCACTAGGAAATCTTATGCCTCTAAATGGAAGAGGTTTTCTATTTGGATGCAGGACCGAGGCTCTGATCCTCAGGTTCCTGATCTCTCCTCTATTTTGCTTTACCTTTCGGAACTTTTATCTAAGGGTCTTTCCTTTTCTTCCATTAAGATTCATGCTTCTGCTATCTCTGCGCATTTCAGTTCTGATCCTCCTGTTTTTTCCCATCCTTTGGTGAAGCAGTTCTTGAGAGGGGCTAAAAATTTGCGGCCTCCAAGGACCCCTCCTGTCCCTGCATGGGATCTTAATTATGTTTTAGAAAAACTTACTTTGCCTCCTTTTGAGCCTGCTGCATCTTCAGATATTAAGTTTCTATCTTGGAAGACTGTTCTTTTGTTAGCATTGACCTCTGCCAGAAGGGTCTCAGAGTTGCAAGCTCTCATGGCTGTGGAACCATACCTTATTTTCCATCAGGACAGAGTATCCTTGAGGACCAATCCTACTTTCATGCCTAAGGTGATTTCAAAGTGGCCTTGAACCAGACAATTCACCTTCCTACTTTCTTTCCAAATCCTCAAAATAAAGGGAAAGGATTTTGCATTCATTGGATGTGCACAGACAGTTACGATTTTACTTGGACAAGACTAAAGATTTCAGAAAGTCTAACCAATTGTTTGTTTCCTTTGCCTCCAGTTCTCTTGGGAAACCTATTTCTAAACAGACTATTTCCAAATGGATTGCTTATGGAATTAGATTTTGTTACACTCATCATGGGAAACAGTTTCCAGGGACCATTAGAAGTCATTCTACTAGAGCAGCTGCTACTTCTACAGCTTTCCTCAGAGGAGTTCCTACCAAGGATATCTTGAAGCTGCCACTTGGAGTTCTGTGCATACTTTTTCCAAGCACTACAATCTCCCTTGTTTTCAAAGTCTAGGGCAGGCTTTGCCTCTGCTGTCTTGCAGGGTATTCTTGCCTCCCTTCTTCTATCTAAAGCCTCCTCCCTCTCTACACTGCTTTGGGATTCCACCCTACAGTTATGACTGCAACAGTGAAACACGAAGAACATAGTACAGTTGTGTACACCTACCATAAATATAGATGTTCGAGTGTCTTCACTGTTGCAGTCGTTTCCTCCCTCCTATCCCTCTTTTTCTCTTATTTGTGGTGTA
Source organism: Protopterus annectens (assembly GCF_019279795.1). Taxonomy (NCBI): domain Eukaryota; kingdom Metazoa; phylum Chordata; order Ceratodontiformes; family Protopteridae; genus Protopterus; species Protopterus annectens. The sequence goes on from NC_056746.1 coordinate 575,885,874, forward strand.
TTTGTGTTTCCTTGTTGGATTCATATTTTGATTTGTTGGGGACTTCTGACATCTAGGGCAAGAAAGGCTGGAGAAGATGGTGTCGGCTGAGGGCTATGTACCAAGGCGTACTGACGTCAGGTTACTAGCTTATACAGCCGGACCCAGACTTTGGGATTCTGGCCGACCTCGGGCTGCCTGCCGGCAGGAACACCCTACAGTTATGACTGCAACAGTGAAGACACTCTAACATCTACATTTATGGTAGGTGTACACAACTGTACTTTCCACCTAGTGCCTACCACCCCTTTTTTAGCTTTGGGATTCTACCCATCTGTTACGACTGCAGCTGTATGCATGATGAACATAGTACAGTTTTGTACCTACCATAAATGTAGATGTTAGAGTGCTAATACAGCTGAAGTCCAGGTTTCCCTCCCTCCTTCCCCTCTTGGGACAGGCCTAACGGCTAACACCTCCTCATACAACCTGTTTGGGGTATTCTTTTATGTGGTATTTGCTTGCAACTACTGTTTTTTGATTATATTGCATTGCATTATTACATAATTTTATGTATTGCCTTCCTTCTGGGGGCACCTGACATCTGGGGCAAGAAAAACTGAAGAAAATGGCGTCTGCTGGATCTTTTATACCCCTGTCGCACTGACGTCCGGGATGAAGCGATGACAACCGACACCGGACCTAGACTTTGGAATTCGGCTGACTGAGGACCCGCCTGACGGCAGGAAAACTCATCTGTTATGATTGCAGCTGTATTAGCACTCTAACATCTACATTTATGGTAGGTACAAAACTGTACTTTTTTCCTTCTTATGCCTTGCCAAAGCGTTTTTCATCCTTTCTTTCTTCATGGCATATAAATGTTCATACATGCGCTCTTGGAGCTTCCTGTCCGTCTTGCCAATATAGAATACCGGACAAGACTAACATTTAGCCAAATAAACCACATGGCTACTTGCACAATTGTACCTCCCTTTTATCAGGTACTTTGTGTCCCTAATCGTGAAATATGTGCCTGCTTTGATAAATCTACAATATTTGCACATATTACACTTAAACATCCCTGATCTTGAAGGTAGGCTCTTACTTTTTGATTCCAAGATATTCTTGATATTAGGACCTCTCCTAAAAGAAACTTTTGGGTAAGGTCCAAACTTGCTGTTCCCTGTAATGTCAACCGGTAACAAACACCAGTTCTTCTTGATGATTGACACTATTTCCCTAGCATCCATATTATAGGAAATAATGAAACTACAAGAATAAGCGCCAACGAACTGATTCACTCGAGTGGTCGTGATGGTTTCAGACATGGAGTAACCCAAAATAGGTCGGAAATACCCCTTTTCCCTTTTAGTTTGTACCTCCATACATAATTCAACTATGATGTTCTGTGGGTAACCTCTACACCGGAAAAGGTTCGAGATAAATCGGCACTCCTCCTGAAAATCTTTCTCCTTTGATACCATTTTGGCCGCCCTGACCAGTTGGCCCTTAACTATAGATCTCTTCTGGTGGGCTGGATGATCACTATTGTAATGTAGATAGGAGTTGGAAAAAGTAGGCTTCCGATGGATTCTGGCTAGGAAGCAATTCTGAATTCTGTCCTTAAATAATTCCACATCCAAATAGGCAATTCTTTCTGTTTCAAAAACTGCAGTGAATTTCAAAAATTCAGTTGACCTATTGAAACTGTCGACCAGTGACTCAGCTGCCACTTGATCTCCCTTCAGGATGATGAAAATATCGTCCAAAAAACGAGTATAAAGGACAGCCTTTTCTTGAATTATGATATTAGAGAAAACTAATTCCTTCTCCCAATAGGCCATCACCAGGTGACCCCATGGGTACTCCTGTCAACTGGTGAAACCATCTATTGTTGAATGAAAAAAAATTACAAGATAAAATAATATCCAAGAGATCCCTGACCATCAAGATCTCTTGGGGGGGGGGGTGCTTGCTTTGAGGTCAAGACCAATTGGATCCATTCAACTGCCACTTCATGAGGAATTGATTAATACAGATCGATGACATCGATGGTTAAAAAATGGTTATCTGCACTATATGGTGTTGAGCCAACCTTCACCAAAAATGACCACGAATCTCTAGAAATATGCAATTCTCCAGTAACATATTTCTTGAGGATTAAATCAACAACTTTAGCCGCCGCATATGTTATACTGCCTCTGGCGCTGACCATTTGGCACACGGGGGGGGGTCCTGAATATTCTTATGAATCTTTGGATTTCCAAACACTGGAATTCTTGGTTTGAGGGTGGAAATGAAGTTAAACACTTCCAAGTCAATAGTCCCACTAATAAACATGTCTTCATAGTAGGATTGAACCAGAGTCAAATTGACATTTAGCTCATTCCTAGAAACTTCACAATAAGTATCGGAAGCTAAAATGGTTGACATCCTGTTGTTGTAGTCTTCTATGTCCATAGTAACCAGACCACCCCCTTTGTCTGGTTGCATCAATCTAACTGTAGATGAACACAAGACATCCAACAAATCCCTTTCCTCCTTGGAGGTATTGTGGTGAGCTGGACACTTCGAATTTAATAAAAAGCGAATATCCACATCACACATTTGCTTAAACTCCCAAGGAGGGATGCAAAGGGGGATTATACGTACTAGGAATGTGATAAGGTTTAGCCGAAATTGACTGTTCCCCCAACAAAAGTGACAGATTAAGCTTCCTAACATAAAGCTTCAAGTCCAAAGTTGATCTTGCCACACAAGCCCTCCTAGTTGGAACAAAGGAAAAACCTTTAGCCAAAAAATCAACCAGTAACTGTGGAAAAACAAACTGGGAATAATTAAAGATTTTAAAGTCCTTCCCAGTATTGTAAATCACATCACATGCAGGGTTATCTGAGAATATAAGGTCGATGTCATTCCCATTTAGTTTCTCCTGGTCTTTTATCTGTTTCTGGTCCTCCTGCTCAATGACTGTTGGGGAGATGAGGCTTGTTCCTGAAAATTTGACCCTTCGGGCTCAGATGGTTGGCTGACTTGGTTAGTTTGAGAAACCAAACTATCTTTTTTCCGATTCAGGTTGTCATAATCTATACCCCCAGCCAGCTCTTCCAACCCTTGGTCCTGGTGTTGGATTTGGGGTCTTGATTCATGAAACTCCTACGAAGCACCAGATACTCTGACAGACTGCCCCTTAAAATTACCTTGTGGTTTAGGAGGCTTGGGATAAGCCACCCCCTCCTTGTATGCCCTAATGTCTCTTTGTAACTTCTTAATCTTGGTTGACGTGAGGTTAGATATATACTGACCGATGCTGCTATAGATACGCTCATAATCATATCTATATCTTGGGAAATTATTGTCCACCTTGATCCCAGCATCCATTATAGATATTTCTTTTGTCAATTCGTTAATCGCCTCCTGGTAATGGGTACTATCAAACAGGGAAAGAAGCCCACCATGGAACTTAGACCCATCCTCCAACCCTGTAGGGTACTGCCAGGAACAAAGCCCCTTCTGTACTATCTTTAAGCGATGACATTCCCCGAAATATGAGACTTCTAATTGTAATTTTCTTAATTTTATCAATTTTTGGTCAAACATATTAAGTTTATATGAAAGATCATTACCTTCATTTTTATTTAAATGTGTTCCTGGGACATCAGTACCAGTTATGAGCTGGAATGGTCGGCTTAGCCATTGATTCAAGTTAAATTGAACATTTCCTCGCCCCCTCTCGATCAAGGTTGGAGCAACTAGGAACCCAACGTCCCTGACTCTACTTGAACCAACTTCATTGAAATCTCCAGTCGTTCCTTCCCCTTCAAATCCGTTGTCCTGTTGAAATAAAAGATTATTGGTGGCAGCCGCCAATTCACCAGCTTCCCCATGGGCGGGTAAAAGTTCCAGTGTCCCAGTAAATTCAGCTGTCGGAGTTCGTGTTGGTAAAAAAGATCCTGGTAGCATCTGCGAAGCTTCAGATAAATTATCCACACGTTGTGACAACAAATCAATTTTTTGAGTTAACAAATTAATAAGCAAAGTTAACTCTTCCGCTTTGGTCGTCTCCCTGGTTTCAGGTTTCAGGCTTGACATCGCTGAAATGAAAACGAATGCACCTTCCAAAACACGCAAAACAAACTACAATAAATGCTTTGTCAAAACTTGAATCCAAAGTTCAAGCAGGTAATCCAAAGCAGTGCAACAATTCGGAAACAAAAGTGTGAACGCCAATAAACGAAAAAAATATTTATTTAAGCCAAACAACACAGTTAGCTTTTCGTCGGCACTCTGCACCAAATTCCTCAGAAATTAAAATCTCGCACTTACACACATACACATACTACTTTAATATGCTAGAACCGCACCATTGACCAACACGCCCTCCGGTTTGTCTATTAAAGAGTATTAAATAGTAGTAGACATGCTTTACAGTACAATAGAGAAATGCATATTAATAGTTGTATAGTTCGTAGCTTTACAATACAGTGGAGAAATACACATTAGTAGTTCATCACAATACAGAAAGTGCTCAAAGCTAAAAATAGTAGCTGTAACAGTGAACAGAGATGAGTATAGTGTAACAGGAGGAATAGCAGTTGAAATGTTATTGTGTCCGTGTGTAGTACTGGTTACACAGTTGGCTTGCCTATATTTTTAATAATAAGAGAGGTGTAACTTTGGTTGTGAGCTTAAGTCAGGTAAAGTTCTAGAAGAGCAGTGAGGAAGTATAGTCAAGTAGGAGTAGAGAGATGACGAGAGTTATAAAAGGCTAGATTTTGGATGAGTGTGAAGAGTAAACGGAGGGTTCATAGGTTCATACTAGGCTATCTGCCCTAGGGCATTTATAAGCCTAGCCAGAGTGTGTTTGGCTTTCGCCACCCATTTTAAATTAGTTTTGCTATGCCCTTCTTCGAGGTTAGTATATTGTGCCTCTGTCTAACAGCGACACAGAAGTGATACCCGGGGTAAACCTGCCATCTCCCATCCACTCATCAAGATTCCTTTTGAAGAGAGTCATTGAGGGACTCTGCCTAACCTGGACTGGGATTTTATTCCAGAGTGAAGGGAGCCTCTGGGTTATGAATCTGTCCCTCCAGCATGTCCTATTTATTTCAGTGCTGAGGTTCAAGTCTCTCGGCCAGAGCTCGATGGGATTTGGATTTTCTGAGGTGCAGCATGTCCATTAATTCTGGGTTGGACATGGCTTTATACGTCAGGCACAGATCGCCTCTGAGCAGGCGGTATGCCACTGAGTAGAGCTGGAGTTTCTTTAACCGGGCAGCATATGGCATCTGTTTGAGCCCTATGATCCTCTTGGTGAGGTAGTTTTGGGGTCTTTCCAGTTGCTGCAGGAGTCTGGTAAGGTACATCCCGAAAGGGGCATTGTACTCAATTATGGGCCTGATGAGGGATGAGTAAAGAGGCACGATGACCTCCCCTGATCTAGATGTGAATCCCTTCATGATTAGGTGGGCTATATAAAATGTTTTTCTAACCACTTTGGCCACGTGGTTGTCAAATGAGAGATTGCTATCAACTTGGGTCCCCAGGTCCCTAATTACTTCTTCTGTATGGGGTGTCAGGGTTTTAGGTAGTGATGATTTGGCACAAGTGCATTACCAAAGAGAGGAGAGATGATGTTTCAAGTTTTTTATTTTTGTTTGTTTTTTTTGAGAGAGACTGGTTGCTGGTAGACCTAATTGCTGATGGGAGGCTATTCCATAATTTAGAGATGGAAAAAGTATGGTAGCTGTCTTACTGAGAGGCTAGGTTTTTCCACCTTCAGGAGTATTTGGTTGTCAGATTGGAGAGGAAAGGTGGCAGTGAGATTGGCTATGGCAGTGGCTCCCTTGCTGAATCCAGGTTTTCCTTTAGAGCAAAAAATCTGGACAAAGCCTAAAATGATGGGGGGAAAAATAGGGACAGATTTGAAATATTGCTCTTACAAACTTAGTTGATAGAATAATAGGTTTTGCATTAGCATGAATTCTGTGAGGATGTGGAGTCTTAAACTCAAATGTTTGTCATTATTTAATGACTTCAATCCTCAACTATTTGCCAGAAAAGTACAGATTTTAGGAGGAACACACCAAAAATGTTGTTGTGTCTTTCGACATTTCCCGGTCAGGGGTCGCCACAGCGGAACTATGGTCCGCTAATGATTGGTAGTTGATTTTTACGTGCCGAGTTACCAGCCCTGACGCACAACCTTCAACGAAAGTATGCCCATTCACGCATGTCTCCACGCAGAAGACGCTCTAGCTGAGAATCGAACCGGACAATGTCTTACTGTGAGGCGACAATGCTACCGCCGCACCACCACCGCGGTCTAGGAACACATATGAGGCAAAAATCTGGACATTCAAACAAACACACACACACACACACACACACACACACACACACACACACACACACAGACAGAGTCACTTCCTCATTCATACCTGCATTCACTCACACATCGATCTCACTCTCCCGATCTCACACCCACTTCTGCATTCACTCACACATCGATCAAATCTCCCGATCTCTCTCACACACACACACACACACACACACACACACACACACACACACACACACACACACAAACTTCTTCATTCATTCCTGCATTTACTCACACATCTCTCTTACTCTCCCGATCTCACACACACACACACACTTACACACACATACACACACACATACACACACACACACACACACACACACACACACACACTTCTTCATTCATTCCTGCATTCACTCACACATCGCTCTCTCTCCCGATCTCACACACACACACACACACACACACACACACACACACACACACACACAGTCACTTCTACATTCATTCCTGCATTCACTCACACATCGCTCTCACTCTCCCGATCTCACACACACAGCCACTTTTTCATTCATTCATGCATTCACTCGCACATCGCTCTCACTCTCCCGATCTCACACACACAGCCACTTTTTCATTCATTCGTGCATTCACTCACACATCGCTCTCACTCTCCCGATCTCACACACACACACACACACACACACACACACACACACACACACACACACAGTCACTTCTACATTCATTCCTGCATTCACTCACATCACTCTCTCTCCCGATCTCACATATGCACACACACTCTCACACTTTCTCATTCTTTCCTGCATTCACTCACACATCGCTCTCACTCTCCCGATCTCTGTCACACACACACACACACACACACACACTGTTTTGCTTTCATGTAGGCATTCACTCACACACGCAGACAGACACACACACTCGTACAGGCATTCACTTACCTGCAATCAGCTGCTAAGTTTGCTGCTCCCCTGTAAGGAAGCCTTGGCTCCCCAGGGCGCCACGGGGCACAGTTTGGGAACCCGTGGCTATGGTACTGATCAAGTAAGAGTTAGGGTGATGCTGTTTCAGTAGGTGTTTTGTCTGGGTCTGGACAAGGATTTTTATTGGTGCCTGGATATAGTAAGGAATTAATTGTACCCCAGAATGTTTTTAGGGTTTTGTCTGTGTTTTGTAAGCTTGGGTAATTTTTTTTTCTTTTTTTTATAATTACTTGATGTTTTAATTGATTGTGCAGTTGTTTATATAATATCAAGTCAGAGGGATTTTTTTTTTTGCCAAGCCTTCCTTGCTGACTTATGGTCAGAGCAGTCTGTTTCGTTGTGTAAAGTTTGGACTTGCTAACTGAAAGAGTATATTTGAATGTGATGCATATTTTAGAGCAAAAATGCTGAATTACAAGCAAAACACTGATGCAAGATTAATTACTGGCGCTTATGCGAAACTAAACAGATGATGTGGACAGTTCAAACAGACCAACACCAACTCAAACAGATAGGACCTCAGCTAAACATCTCATCCAAAGGCCGGCATACTCAATGTCAGTAATTGATCTGCTTGGTGTGAGAGTAGAACCCACAGATTTCTGCATCAAAGGTTTTGCAGTGGCATTCTACCACCTATACCACCTCAGAGTGAAAATAAAACAGGGTACAGGCAGCCCCCAAGCTTAAATACCACCCCGCGGGATCCCAACTCATTACCGCCGACCATGCACTAAAAGACTGTGTTTGACTCTAAATCAAAACACCTAGTAGTTGCCCAAGGCAGCCCCCAAGCTTAAATACCACCCGGGATCCCAACTCACCAGAAGACACTAAAGACTGTGTTTGACTCTAAATCAAAACACCTAGTAGTTGCCCAAGGTAAAGCACCGACCAGCCTAAGCGTGTTTTATATCAAAAGAACTTACTTTATTGAAAAATCATAAAAACAGTATTTTTAAACCTGCTGTTAAATACCTTTAAACCTGAAGAAATCCCTGCGGTGTAAGCCCGCGAGGTTTCATTACTCCCATGTGGTATTTCTGATTAGAGGAATAGTGTTGGGTTAGATCTGTATACTCTTCTCCCATCATTAGGGTAGGTTGTATACTAATTCCTACCTTGCTGCATTTACCCATTTAATTGAGAACATTTGTTTGTATTTTGTCATTGTACTCATTTAGAGCTCGCTTTAAAAGCGGCGCAACTATACAGTACCTAATTATCACACTGTACTGATGTTTAATTTTAGACTTCTTCCTAAGCACACTGCTCAATACTGTTATTTTGAACTGATTTTGAACTGCTGCATCTAAAATCTTGCTGTTACTTAGATTTAGGTCTGAACAAGTGATAAAACTGGGCATAGTACTCTGTGTAGTGTACTATTTACCAAAGTTTAAACTTTGCTACATCTTTGTTTACAGCATTTCCTATATGTTGGAAGTCGCTGCTTTGCAGTATTGATTTGTACATAGATTTAGGTCTGAACAAGTGATAAAACTAAGCACCGTACTCTGTTTAGTGTTCTGTTTAAAGAGTGCGTGTTGCTTCTGAACCACAGTTTAAACCTTGCTGATTTTGTTTATAGCATTTCCTATTTGCTGGAAGCACCAGTGTTAAAATAGTCTGAAACTGGCAATTCTATGTTTATGCCTCCCTATGGCTCTTACCATAAGTAAGATTAATTTATACTAACGTCAGTTATCTTCTCTCCTTATTTCTCTACTTTAGGCAGCCCCAAGCCGGGATCCCAACTCATTACCGCCCGACCAGAGAAGACACTCCAAGTGCGAATGCACTAAAAGACTGTGTTTGACTCTAAATCAAAACACCTAGTAGTTGCCCAAGGTAAAGCACCGACCAGCCTAAGCGTGTTTTATATCAAAGAACTTACTTTATTGAAAAGTCATAAAACAGTATTTTTAAACCTGCTGTTACATACCAGTATTTTTATACCTGCTGTTAAATACCTTTAAACCTGAAGAAATCCCTGCGGTGTAAGCCCCGCTCGCCTTAAGCCGCTAAGGCGCCCCTCCCTGCCCCCTATTCCCACTACCTCTACATTTATTGGACGCTAAGCCCATCCCCTTACCACCATCCAATTCGACTGTCCCTCACCCGGTACCACTTCCTCCCTTTCTCCACCAGTCTTCAATACAAAGTCTACTCCCCAGTTTTCCCTCCCACTGTCACTTCCTCCTCCCTCCTCCTTCCTCCAGTACTCACCAACTTGCAGCAAGGTAGTTCCCACAGCTAACACTACCTACCTACCCCACCTCAACATGAATAAAATCACTATTAGTATGTTCTCCCTCACAACAATACTACTTACCTTATCTTATCTGGTAACTAGATATGATACAGGTAGCACCTACTTCCCTTATGGTCAGACCTCCCTGCACTCCCATGACTCCTCCAAATTCATTCAACCCTCTCATCACCCTGCTATTAATAATATCCACCCTACCCTCTGGTACCCGAAACATCCTCAATAAAGGGACATCTTAAACTTCTAATGAAACTAAGATTTCTGGATTATTTAAAATCCATAACAAAAGATGGTGACATCCACCTAACCCAGGCCCCACCACTAACATTGACCCAAACCCTCTGAACACTGCTATAAGTCCAGCAGGCTATGCTTCACCTTAACCTAAGAAGTATTAATAACAAAGTACACAGCTTGCATGCTCTACTTGCAACCCACTCCCCTGACATCATGTGTCTCTCAGAAACTTGGCTCAAACCTAGCACTAAGGATGAGGAAGTCATCCCACCTGGGTATAACATCCTCAGAGCCGACAGAACCACTGGAATAGCAGTCATGTTCAAGAACTCCTTGAATATCATTAGGAATCCACTCCAACCTCCAAAGTCCATAACCAGGAATTACTTGCTCTGAAGCTATCCTAAACAACCAAAAAAGTATTAATCTCCTAGTCATATATCTCCCTCCAGGCAACAATTCCGAATCCCTTGAACAAACTCTGAGTTGGCTTTCCACCTTCTATCCCCAGGAAGCGATTATTTTAGGAGATGTTAACATCGACTGGTCTCTACTCCTCCCAACTCAATCCACTCCCCATTAACTTACATGGATTTTCCCAACTTATTCATTCCCCCACTAGAATTGGAAATGCCCAACAAAAGGAGAGCATCATAGACTGGATCCTTACTAACAAGAATCCTTCCAACTATACCTCAGGGACCCTGACCTTAGTGACCACCTTATCACTTTTATTATTAAAAACAAATGCACAACTACAAACCCCCCCCTCACCAGATTAGTCAGAAACAGCAAGAATTTTGTCCCTGATCAATTCCTTGCTGACCTCCGTCTTGTAACTGGTCCATCCTAAAAACTCTACCCTTAGATCAGAGCGTGTCATACTATAATGACACCTTCCTTAAAATACTTGACTATCACGCTCCCAAGCGACTCATTAGAACTAAGGAGCGTATTGCACCTTGGCTAACTAATGATTCTAAAACTAAAATTAAACTCAGAGACCAGGCCTGGAACAAATGGAGAACCACTAAAACCCCTCTAGATCGCATCAAGTTTCTTCAGCTTAGAAACTCAACCAAAGCTGCCGTTATGTCTGACAAAAACAATATTTCTGTCACCTACAAGACAAATATCAAAATAATCCCAAAAATTCTGGGCAAGTTTCAATCACCTCCTCCATCCAGGCAAATCCACTACCCCACACCAGAATCACTCATGGACAAAAATCCCAGTGAAATAGCTAACACCTTTAATTCCTTTTTACTGAGACCATCCAGTCCCTTGCTAGTCAGCTCACTTCACACCCTGTGGCTCCCACCCCAACTACCTACCCCACTCAAACTGCCTTTAATTTAAAACCCACCTCCACCTACTACATTCGTACCCTCCTAAAAAAACTTAAACCAACCACCCTAGCGGCTGACTTACTTCCAGCCAAATACTTACAAATAGCTTCTGATGCCATAGCCTACCCTGTATCAATCTTAATCAACCAGTCAATTGCTGAAGCCTCTATTCCCTCAATCTGGAAAATCTCGTATATCATTCCTCTCCACAAAGGAGGGTTATCCACTGCCACAACAAACTATAGACCCATAGCCATTCTCTCCCCCTATCTAAAATTTTGGGCTGCATTCACAAGCAACTCATCACCCACCTCACACAAAATAACCTCCTGTCCAACACCCAACACGGTTTCCCATCATAGCACAACCACGGCTCTCCTCTCCTTTGTTGATTCAATTAACCTCAACCGGAATAACAAACTAATTTCCTCTGCGCTCTTTCTAGACCTATCGAAAGCCTTGATATGGTCAACCACAACCAACTGCTCCATACATTGGAAACTTTTAATCTTAGCAAAACTACCATAAATTGGTTTAATGCATACCTCACAGGCAGAAAACAGGCGGTACAGTGGCAAAACAAGATTTCAGACCTACTCCCCACGAACATCGGTGTCCCCCAAGGATCTATTCTCGGTCCCCTTCTTTTCTCCGTCTTTATTAATGGTCTACACTCTATCCTCCCCAAAGCCACCTGCATACAATATGCAGATGACTCCACTCTTATCTGCTCGGACGACTCTCTCACCAAACTCCAAGTCACAACCCAAAACTGCTTTTCTATTGTCGAAAATGGTTCTCAGATCTAAAACTCCTACTTAATCCAACTAAAACCAAATTGCTCCTATTCTACCCCTCCCCAGCGACTTCTTATGGCACGGAACCTCCCCATACCCCCACCTCAACCTTCATTGTGTCCTCTAATAAAAATTTATCCTGTCACCCACACTAAACTACTTGGGTGACAATTGACCACAAACTGAGATTCATCCATGTAAACCAGGCCATTAAATCACTTAACAAGAAACTTGGGTCCATGTATAAAATAAAGAAATTTTTAACCCCCACACCAAACTAACCATTGCCACCTCCTACCCACACTCCTCTATGCCTCCCCAATATTCTCCTTCCTTCACAAGAAAGAGCTTAATAAACTATCCACTACCTATAACCACATAGCTAGATTCATTACGGACTACCCTAATCACTGCCTAAATCTAAAAACACTGGGATGGCTAGAATTGCCCAACATCCTCAAATTTAACCAACTTACAGAGGCATTCAAAATCATAAAACACCCTGAAAAACTCCCTCACTGAACAATATACTTACCCCTACTCTAATCTAACATCCCTAAGGTCATCCAAAAGTATTCAAGTATTAACTATTAAATCTACTAACTCGGGTGGTGATGCACTGTCAATTCCATTGGCAAAAACTGGAATACTCTCCCCAACAACCTTAGACTTATACCCACTCTCCACCAATTCAAAATACAACTTGAACTCTATTAAAATCTCAATGGCTATGTCCATGCTCTAATCCAGACTAATAGCTCAGGCTCCCAACTCAACCCGGCCTACATAGGCCTCCATCCAGAACTTAAGGGTCCACTATTAAGCCCTAATTACTCATCTTTACTAACTTATATCACTAATTGAATTTTTCTTTTTACCTACTGTTATATTTTTGTATTTTTAATGTTGCCTGTCTCAATTTCCTAGCTTATGTCACTATATTTTTATATTTTATATTTTTTATGTACCTCTGTGCTTTGGAGCTTTTCTCCCCGGGTCTCCACTGAAAATGGATATGTATCCAGTTGGACTAACCCGGTCAACAAATGTAAAATAAAATAATAAATAAAATTTGTGGGCATGTTAAGGCATGCAGTGGATGACACTCTTGTAGTACGGATTGAGGACCGACTTGTCAAAAACTTTGTTGAGGGAAGGTTCTAGGAGCTTTGGTTAGAGCCATATTTAAATGAAAAGTGAAAATCCCAGAAGAAGCTGCACATATTTCCATTCCGGATTCCAGGAGACCCATTGAATAAAACAGAAAGCAAAGCCAGGATGTATAGTTTCAGTTTAAGATTTAATGGATTGGACACCAGTCATGAATTTTGTAGTTTACCAGAAGAAATTGAAAATTGAACAGTTGACCAACAGAATTTTTCTTTATTTCAAAGATGATAGGAGAGAGAGAAAGTGCTTGGCATTTTGGCCTCACCCTGGAGTGTGGTGCTTCAACATGGATCAGTAATGTAAACTTTGGAGGAAAGTGGTTCAACTGTATCCTTAAGTAAAATACAGGATACAGTGGACTGCGAGTGATGCACAGTGTTTCATGCTTGCAAGAAGGTTATCAAATTGAGTGGGAAAGACCGCTTTGCTTGCAGTGCAGAAAACTGGGATTTGAATAACTGAATAGGACATTTGACAAACCAGCAGAAAAGATTGAGTGGCCATTTGTCAACTGTCCTTTCTTGGCAGTGCAGAGTGGGGTGGTTTGTTACAGACACCCATTGTGGGAAAGACCAGAAGACTAGTTCCAGGTGCATAAGTGTTGCAGTGTGTGGGCCATTGTGTTTACCCTCTGAATTTGGGAAAAAAGGCAACTTTGTTAAGCACCTTTCTGAAATAAAATGTGTTCCACAAAGTTTTAAGTACAACTTAAGCTTTGCTGGTCTCATGCTAGAGCATAGTCTCATGCTAAAGCATAGAAGTACCTACCTCAGGACAGTGTTGAGCAGCATGTGAAATACTGCCTGTGGTAGAACATTGGGAATATGTAGACCATTAGGGCACCAGAGGGGAGGTGGTGGTCTGGGAAAAGAGAAAGAAGGTGTATGATGACTGTTTGTGGAGAATGGTAAAGACTTTGCTATGATGCAATACCCACCACTCACAGGAAGAAGGAATGATGACAGAAATAGACTCAAAGGGTGGGGAAAAAAGAAAGAGAACCTGTAGTGGAATGATTTGCACTTTGAATTGGAAGATACCCACCTCTAAGGTAGTAGGCAGTTTGGTACAGTGAATGTTCGATGCTGTGGTGGAAGATGTAACTGATCAGAAAGTGCAAATTTCCAAGAAGGAAGGGTATCATTGATTCAGCAGGTAGTACACTCACCTTTAGTGCTGAAGATTAGAAGGTTATGGGTTCTGTTCCCACAGTAGTTGCATGGATTTATTTCTGTTACTGACACTGCAGTGCCATATAAAGGGTGTGTTGCACTCCTGCACATACTGTCCTTCAGATGAGACTTCCCATCTGCCAGAACTTGTTGTTGTAAAAGATCCAGTAGTACTGAAAGAGTAGAGGGGCTTTATTACAAGAACAAAAATAAAGTAAAACAGATTTACATTCTTTAGAAAAAAAATGTACATTTATCATCCCTGATTAGTTCGTGTTTCAGAATTTCATTTGCAAGGTTATCATTCAGAGCCCTTTTATTATACAGTTCTCAACAACTAGCTTTCCGTAACTTCCTTGCACATGATAGCATGATTTTACACAACTTTTCTACCAGCTTCCCTCTTTCCAAACCCTAATCCCACCCGTATAATTTCATACCGGACCAAATATTTTGCACCCCATTTTGTTTCCATAAGTTAATTTTCCCCAAAATTTCACAGCTCTTCCACATTTCATCAACACAGGCTCAGTTGTTTCTTCTCACCAAATATGTTGCATACGCTACTGCTTGTAGGTTATTGAAGTCTTGCCTGCCAGTTTAATCTGCATAGAAAAAAGTCACATTACCAAACCTCCTCTTGTAGTATTAATCTGAATATAACTCCTGCATTCCTATTTCCTATATGAGCCTCCGATAGCTTTCCTTTCTATTTTGATTAAGTTGAAATTCCCACATATCTGTGTGTGCCGTCTTCAAGCTCTTCTCTTCCTTAATTACATTTGCATTTATACTCCACTCCACTAACATTGCCTGTGAGTAGAGGACTCCACACTGTTACCTTCAGATCTCACTTCTTCCACACTCTCCTAAAGTAGAATCTCGTTTTCAAAACTCCTTTCCTGTAAGTATTACTCGTACCGCTCCCCCAATACTAAACTTTAGTTTTTCATAAGATCCATTCATTTTCTAGCATCCCCAAAATTTAATTTTTTTCCTGGCCCTTAAATCTAATGAAAGTACCTTACTTGCCACTATGTACAGGTTTATCAATTACTGTTTAATCTGTTTTGTTTGTATAAGCACAGACTGTCATTTCCCTCACACACATACCTTGTATATTTAAATACAAAACTGACATTTTACTTCGGTCTACGATATTGTCTAATATCTGTATTTCTGTATTAATCAAAATAACCTAGTACTTTACCTTTCTCCAAGCAGTCTTAGACAGACATCTATCCTGCTCCTTCACAGACTTTGCAGCTTGCAGGCAAACTATATTTTAACTTAATTCTTTACAGCATTCTAAAACTAATAAAAGTCACCAATCTCGTTTTAGTCCTCTTTACAGTTATATAATGGCCAGAAAAATGATCATTTCCCCTTCCTTTTATTCCTCCCCTTGTCACCCTTTCCCTGTCCTGTACCATATCCTGTATAGAACACATCCTCTTAGCCGTATTCCTTTTTTTTCTCTTCACTTTCCTTGTGGAATCTTTCTTCTTCCCATCCCTCATTATCCAGCAGTTCATAGCTGTTCATAACCTTTCTTTCATATTCATACCTTGCTGCATATTACTTTGGAAAGTTTAATTTGTCACTACCTCCAGCTGTTCAACATTATCAGTATCCTGTAAATATTTACCCTCCATTTCAGCTTTTTCAGAAACCACATGTATTGCCCATCCCACTTTTTTTCAAAATGTTGCTAGAATTGATAAAAAAAAAATGTTACCCTAATATCCAGGTATATGAAGACCCAGATTTCCAAATAGAAAAACCATAACAAAAGGTCATGGTGGTATTTCACATAGCTCATCAGTGACCTGGAAAATGGCAGTAGATAATGTCATCTGAGTACCTTGATACAGTTTTATTTTTTTTTTATTTGTTGGGTGGATAGTTTAGCTGAGCAAAACCCATTTTCAATGACTGTAACCATAAAGGAGAAGATAGTTAAGCAGTTGTTAAAGATGACCCAGGCAGTTCCTGCACATTGTACTACCCTGAAAACCCAATGTAAAAATTAATTAAATTAAAAATGAAAGGTGTGTGTGTGTGTGCAGCAGCTTACTGTTATTGTTTTAATTTAATGTTAATTTGTTTGAGTGCTGTGTACTTGTGTTCTTGTGTGTTGGACATTATCCACTGTAGTTCACATTTCAGATGGAGCTGCAGAGCATACATTTGGTTTGTTCACCTGTGAGGACTTTTCCTCAGCTGATAGTACACAAAGTGGATTTACTCTTCCAGATTTTGCACGCGACTCGACACTTCTCATCTCTGAAAGGACAGCATATATTAACTAGATTTTTGTTGAAACTTGATTTCAAGAGCAGCAGGATCTTTGCTTTTGTGTACTTTGTTTTTATTTTGAACAGTAGTGATAGTAGATAATTGCATCATTACTAGATAAAATCCAGGTATCGAGTGTCACTGGTTGGCTCTGCTGAGAAGTTGGTGGGGGAAGGCAGTAATATGTACTATTCCATACTCTGTGTAGTTGAAGCAGTGTTATTTCAGTAAGTGCATGTAAATATTCTTGACAGTTCTCCAGTAAGTTAGAATAGAACAACCTGGCACAGGCAGTGCTTCCCTGTTGACCCTGATGGGGTATAGAAATCATTAAGTTAGAATATATGCATTCCAATGTACTTGCTAACAAAATGGCAATTTTTGTGACTGCTGCTTTATTTTCCCTTCAATAATATTTTGTGTAAACTGCAGGATATTAGGAAGTCAGTGTTTTAAGAGAGTCTTGAGACATGGTAGCATGGACATTTAAAATGTACATTTGAAAAATGTCATGCCCAGTTTAAAGCTTGTGTACAGTGATGTCACAAAAGAATCAATTTTATTTATTTATTTTTGTCTTTTGATGACCATATTTTCTTTCCAGTGACATTGGCTAAGTAGATTATCTGGTGTTGGGACTTCTTTAGGAAACTGTCTTCCTTGGTCACTTGGGACATAGGGTTTTTACTCCAAGTTTGAGTGTCAGAGATGGCTATAGGGGCTTCCAGCCTTAGATCCTTGGAAGTGGCTGTGGGTTATAAATTGGGCTTGAGCTTCTGGTCATCTACTTTGCTTCTATAGACTTTATTGCTTGTCTTCATGGATTATTGAGATCTAACTAATAAAAATGACTTTCATGCTCTACCTTAGGCTTTGCATAAAAGTGTACTACTGTATCTCCTTTGTTCTTTGATGTTATTTTGATTGTATGTCGAGGTTTTTTTACCGTTATTGGTTGGGAGCCGGTCAGTTTTCAACTGTGACATCCCTTATTTTGCACCTGTGTGCTTTATCAAACAAAAAGCAGAAGCGCCCTTTCTGCCACTCCAGCAACAAGACGCATGAAAAGGTGCCTTGTCGCAGAGTTTCAGGATGACTTCCTGTCCATTTTCCATACTTCATAGCACTGAAATAGGCTTAACATGTCATTGATTGAACGACTCCTGGCTATGATAGTTTAGTCTTGGTGTACCCCTTGGCAACAAATATATTTTGATCTTTGTCTTGTATATTTTCTTCTTTCTTGCAGCAGTAATGCTGTTCTTACGTGACACAGCCTGATTAGAACTCTGCAGTTCATTCTGAGGAGATGCTCTTTGTTGTAGGCTTGTTCGAAAGGAGATTTCCTGTGTTGTCTGCAGTGTGCATTTGAGGGAAGCCTATTTATATCTGATGCAGAGACAAGTACAGATCTCTTGACCTGCTTGGCCTTGAGTCATTGGGTGCTTAGATACATGAGACACCAGCCCTGTCACTGGATACAGGCTGCATTGGTACGAGAGGGTAAGGGAGTACTACTTTGAGTCTTTTAAGAGAGTTTGTCCCCTCTCCCCAAGCATCTGAAAGTGAAGCCCACAGTGTCAGTGACTTGTGAGTTCAGTCCTAACTTTGCATATGCTGGCTGGAATCTGTGTTTAGTGCACCATTGTGGGTTTTCACTGTGTACTACAGTGTCATTCCACATTCACATAGGTGCTTCTTAGCCTAATGATAGGCTGTTCTGATGCACTATCCCTAGGTTTGCGCTCTGGAGATTTATCCCCCTTGGTGCCCCTTTGTAAAGGAGTCCTGGGTTTAATTGTAATCCACTGCCACTATGGAGTCCTGGGTTTAATTGTAATCCACTGCCACTATTGTGAATAACCATTGGTATGTGCCCTTTTGCCTTTGTGTGAGGAATCTTAGTGGTTCACTTAAATTGGTAAGGTTTGTGTCTTGTAGAAATGGTAAAAGGGGGGTTTAATCCTTGCGTCTCTTTGTGGGGTAAAAGGGGGGTTTAATCCTGACGTCTCTGTGTGGGGTTTGTATGTTCTTCCATTGTTTTTTTTTCCTTTAAAGTATGTATTTATTTATTCATACATGTTACCATTGCTGTAAAAGGTCTGTGAAGGACCGGTTCACTTACCCCACTTACTGATGTATACTGTACAAAATAACTGGGTGGGAAGGCTCAGTGGTCAGCAGGTATAGGGATAAAAAACATAAAAATAAATAACATAGGGGCATTTAGATGGTTTACCTTGTCACTGAGGTACAATAAATTTGGGTCCGATGCAATTTCATACCATATGATTGCCAGAGCTGCCTGTGAAGAAGTGCCATCAGTAGATTTAGTAGTAAAATAAGGTTATTTTCCATCTTGTCTAACCTTTAGTTGAACTTGCAATATACTTGGCACTTTGCATTTTTAAAGGGCAAAGCAAAGGATATTTCCAGTTTCAAAAGTTTTATTTTTATGCATTCGTTCACACAAGACTTAAATGTGCTGTGTAAGTAATTATGTGGATCCTGGTGTAATACCTGGTATTTGTCATGTTTGCATCTGTGGCTTCCTGGTTGTGGTTTAAGTATATATGAGCTAAGGATCAAGATGGTTTAGAGGGAGAACCTACATTTCACAGTCGTTGGTGATGGCATAGTGTATGTGAGACGAGTAAATGGCTGAAAGTAAGTTTTCTTGTGAAAAATCTGTTTATCTGAAGCTTGCAGCCTTTAGTTAATTTTTGTTGGTCATGTGTGATGCCTGTGTAATGCCACAAAATATGATGGTAGACTTTCAAGAGAGTGAACCATTTTCAGATCTACTACCTTGCCGTTGTTCTGACTAATCACTGGGGACTGTTCTGCCCTGATGGCTCCCTTACAATTGTTGCGATGTGTGATGTACATGATCAAACCCCTCTGCATTTTTTATGTAGCAGTAGCTCTTGGATGGGAGTGTCTTTTAATTCCTGTAAGGTAAGATAAGGTTTATTTTGCTTTGGCTTCTATAGCCAGCTGCCCCCCCCCCCCCCCCCCAAAAAAAAAAAAACCCTTTAAAGCTATATATTCAGAGCTTCCCAATTCAAAGTGTAGAATTTTTAAAATGATCCCCATACTGGAATGATTACTTTGGCGTGGAGTGTCTTCACATTGTCTGCATTTCTTCTTAGTTGTGGGTTTTGAGCCTTGAGTCCACAGACCTGCACAGGGAATCGATCAAGCTGATCTTGTTGCCAGCTAAATTTCAACATGCTTCCTGTGGAATTTCATTGGCTAGAAGGTATAATAACTAGTGAAAAGGAACACAAAGCTTTTGAAAGTACAGTTTTTTTTGAGTATTTATTTTGAGCAGTAACACTAAAGATGTGTCATCAGTCACAATTCAGTCTTGTTTACTCAGCTTAAGAGTTTGACTTCCACATAGGTCACCTGACTTCTTGGTAATCAGAGGTTTCAGTAAGAGAAGTTTACTCTCAGAAGTGACTGCAGAGGGCTTTGGCCATGTGAATTTTAACCTCTGTTATTTCCTCTTTTGGCAGACGTTAATGCATAGTTTGCATTTAGTCTGGAATGTGGATAGTGTCAGCCATGTGAAAACATGTAAGCCATAATTATCTGAACGTCAGATAGCTGTTCTAAGATTGTAAGTGTTATATTAGTTGTTTCAGGCGTGGCCTGCTAACATCTGAAAGAAAGTAGCAAGATAGGTGTTGGTCAGGTCTCAAGGCTTTTTTGTACTTACAGTGCAGTGCTAAAGTACCAAATTACACAGAAGAAACAGGAAATATTTTAACAGTGCTGCCGGAATGCAGATGTTAGTGCTATACCAAGTATATGCTGCAGAAGTATTTGAGGCAACTGTTTTAGTGCACAAGTAGTCACGCTACAGCTTCCCCAACTGCTGTAAACATTATTCATATTTAATTGTTAACGTAAATGTTTTTTGTTTTAGCACTTCAAGCATATACAAGCAATATCCAGCTGGAAAAGTTTTATCAGCTTTTTATTTGCAGCCCAGTTAACCAAGCTTAGAAAATACATCCTTCAGAATTCTAGCCTTTGAAAGTATTCTAGGTTGTGAGAGGTTAGATTTATTTAATTACATCCATCCATCCACACCCCTTTTTCCCATTTTTGCACATGAGGTTGGGGTGTTACTTCAACAGTGATAGTCATCTATAGCAAAGGTTTACACTGCCAGGTGGCAAGCCCTAACGTAGTATTTTATCCACCCTACACACTTGCACACACATACTCGCACCTATGGCCAGTTTAGTGTCCAGACCACCTACTGCATATCTTTGGGATGTGGGATGAAACCAGAGCACCCACAGGAAAACCACACAAACACAGGAAGGACATGGTAACTCCACACAGAAGGCACCCCGGCTGAGAATCGAAGAGAGGAATGTCTTGTGAGGCAACAATGCTATCCGCTCCACCACTGTGCCACCATTTATTTAATTAGATATTGTGCATTTCTTCATTTCTAGTAGACATGCATCTATTTGAGGACCACAGTGTCTGTAACAGACAGCATGTTAATTGGAGAACTATGCAAGTAACCTGAAGTAGAGCACCATTTGCAGTACCACTTTAAAGTCTGTTGCTTTAAAAAGTAGCAGTTGGTAGTATAAAAATATGACTGTAATAACACCGATAGGTGCTTTACTATCATAATTCCAAAGTGCATTCGGTCGAATGCCGGTATCTCCGACTCCTTAGCACGAAATTGACAATGTCGAATTCCGACATTGCCAAAAGTACATCTCAAATTCGACCTCCAAACGGGCTTTAACATGGGTCGAGTTTTCGACCCCCTGCCATTCACTGTAGTGTTGTCGACAAGATGCACGTTGGAATTATGATAGTAAACCCCGATAGATATGTAGTCAATATTATGACTGCATGAAAGGGATATAACATGTCAAGTCGAAACATCAAAACTCTACTTCTGCATGTGGTTTGTCATTTTCGTAAAATATGTTATAAGTTTGATTTATCACAGAAAGTCCATGTTATGCATCATTTGTGTGGTTTATAAAAAAATAAAAATAAAAAAACACTAATGTTGCCACGTCTTACTGTAATCTGTACAGAACTGCATAACTGCTATAATAGTAATTTTTGTCAGCAACATGCTTAGATATCAATTTTACAAGTTCTGTTTGTACATTTTTAGATGTAAAAGTACAAGATCAGGGCTGTGTTTTAAGATTTCTTTACGCTGCTTTAGGTACTATGTGATGGAAGGCAGTAAAGTCAATCAGAACTGCTCCCTCCTTTTGTACATATTTCTTGTGTTAACTTTCCCAATAAACTGCTCACTGCTAAAGTTCTTCACACTTGTAATGTGTGACTCAACAAAGAAAGTTAGTATTTTAGTAAAGGTGTCTGCACTGCATTACCCATGGTTTTGTGCTACAGGTCATGATGTTCATAGGTGTTTACTAGTCTCACGACCACAAGGGCCTTTTTAAGCCTAGACATGCATCTCAAATCTTGGACAAGTTCTGATGCCCTTGATAAGTATAAGCAAGGGCCTGGGAGATGAACCATTTACAGGCTGCCTGTGTCCATTAGAGACATAGGTGCCAAACCAGGGATGAATTTCCTGTTCCCCATCCAATTGTCTAAGTTGCACTTGATTTGGGTTATGGGGAAATTCTGTTTCACATTGATTAGGTGCCTGTTCCAGAGACTGGGTAGTCTCTGGGTACATACCTGTCTCTCCAGCCTGTCCTGTTTATATCACAGGCAAGGTTCAAGTAGTTTAAAATGAGTAATTTGCTTTTTGTCTTGCAGGTATGCAGGGCGTCCATCATGGTGGGGTCTTATAATGCCTTGTATGGCAGGCATAGATTTCCCTCAACAGCTTGTCGGAGACAAAATACATAGATAGGGCCTTGAGGCGGTCTGTGTAGGACATGTTACATTAGGCCCTGTATTCATTTAATGAGGAACCACTTGTGGACATTCCAATTGTTGGATATGCCTGGTTAGGTACATACCAAAGGGGGCATTGTACTGGATTGTTCCACTGTATTTGGCATTCATCAGACCTGTGACTTTATACCTATATGCCATACCTTTGTTTATAAGTTGTACAACATAGAACAATTTCTTCACTAATGTAGATACATGGTGATCAAAGGCTAGATTACTGTCTACATGTGTCCCCAAGTCCCTGACTAGTTTATCAACTCTTAGGGTTGTGTTGTCAATATGATAGTTACCAGGGGTGGATGATTTCCTGAAGGATATTTGCTTTTAATTTTAGTCCATGGCTCTGACACCAGTTATTTGTCTGTGTCAGCCCTTCCTGGAAACATGTATATCAGTAGTGGTTTCTTTGACTGCTCCTAGTTTGCAGTCATCTGCAGATTTAATCAGCCAGAGGCAATTGACATTCACCTTGGCTTTAGCGAAGAAAATGCCAAAAGGGAACAGTACCAGGACCGATCCTTGAAGGACTCCACTTATGACCAGGCACTTTGAGTAGAGGTGGACTCCCCAGTTCTAACTTCCTGGTCCTGTCTGTGAGTCAATTGACTATCCTCTGGTTGCCATAAGGGTTTATACCTAACCTGTTGAGTTTGTCAACAATGCCCAAGTAGGATATTGCCAAATGCTTCGGTCAGCTGAATTTAGACAGTGTGAACCAGTTTGCCCTCATCCATTGCTTTGGTGATCTTCAAAGAAGTCCACCGGGTTAAGTAAACGTGATCTGCCCTTAACAAAACCAAATTGGGTTGGATCCAGTGTCTGGAGGTTTACTGTATCATCATTGACCAATTTCCATGATGATTCTTTCCATGGCTTTGCATACAAAACTGGTGAGACTTGTGGCTCTGTAGTTTCCAGGGTCTGTAGATGGCCCACCTCTGTGCAGAGGGATGACTGTTATTGTTCGTCATTTGTGAAGCACAAAGTCTGGAGGCTACAGTTAAATAGCAGATGTTCTTCGTCTTCCATTGCTGCAGTCCTTACTATTGGGTATAGTCCGCATCCAGTCGGAGAGAAGGCTGACGTCGGTCAGGGCGTTAGACTGACGCCAGTACGCCAGGGTCGCCATATCCTCAGTCTTTTTGCGTGTGATCCGATGCAGAAGCAGTTTTAGTGCAGGTTGGCGTTGAAATATTTCCAAACCGGAGTTTCAGACCGAATCAGAGTTGAATATTTTTGGTTTTTCTTGCCTCAGTTTTAACCGATGTCAGAAAAGTGAATAACTGTATTTTGTGGGAAACAAATACCTCATAGGGATTACCATACATTATGTATACCTTGTTTAGGGCCTGAGCACGACGTTGTTGTGCTAGATTTAACAAACGCAAAGAGGAGGTTAGACTGTGCCAGATTAGTGTTTGGGAAGCATAAAATGCCGTCGGATGCTCCGTCATCCAAGAAGCGCAAGGACAGCCTAGGTTGATGAACCGCAGTCCCAGGTTCTTTAGATGGCTCAGTGGAGCCAGAGGTTTGCCAGGAGTTTCTGTAGAGTCTCAGGCAGAAACTTTACTGTTACAGGATGTACCTCCTCAGGAGGCAGGCCAGGCTGAGGGGCTTCTCAGGTAACTATTCTTCCTCTCTTCCCAAAGTAGTTAGAGCCTCCTTCTGTTGCCAAACTTTTTTAGAGGTAGGCCAACTTCAGCTTCAGTAGGCTTCTTCGGGTTCTGTACCTAAGAAACATATGCTTAAAATGGCAGAAGATTTGATTACTATGATTAGAGGTTCTATGGGCCCCTGATAAGAGGCCTAGTTTGACAGTTTTGAACAGGGTTCAGGGGCTTCTGAATCTTCATGAAGATTTGCAGGAGTATCCTTCTGATCTGATGTGGATGATGCCACTCCTTCGGCTTCTCCTCCTGAGGATTTTTCATTTTCAGAGACTCTGCATTCCATGAGGGAGCACTTAAATGGGAAGGCCAGGATTACTCTGATTCCAGGAAGGCTTAGGGAATTTTGTTTTTACCCAGCATAGGCCCTTAGCTATACCTCCTGTGTTGAATGTGGTGGAAGATGTTTTGCAGAGGCTTCCCTTGATTCTTTGCCTCCTGCTCCTGTTAAACCTGATAGGTACTAGGTGCCCTATTTGTTTAAGAGTCCTAGGGCGACCCAGAAACTGTTCTCAGGGGCCTAAAGGTGTTAAGGCCTCTGTGACAAAGAGGCAAGGGCTAGATAGGTGGGGTAAGAAAGTGTATACTTCTTCCACTCTAGCCATGAGAGCGAATTGTCAGTTTAAAATTATCTCCTTCACAATTGAAATCTAAGGTGGATGCTAAAGACTTGCTGGATTTAGTTTATGTGTCTGAACAAGTGGGCAAGCATTCTTTGCAATGTGGTTTTGATGCTGTGCAGGCCTCCTCGAGGGTGGCTGCCACTAGTTCTGTTCTTCGCAGTGCCTGAGTTGAGGATCAAAATTGGCTGAGCATGTTAAGACAAGGATTTTGGATGCTCCTTTACAGTCTGATGTGTTGTACTGCATATGAGGAAGTTACAATGGTATCTCAAAAGGACACAGCACTGCCAGGATTTAGACACTGTCATTCAAATAATAAAGAGTATTTTGTGGTGGGCTCAGGAATGTCACCTAAACAAGGGACTCTCTGTGACCCGCCAGAGGCCGACAGATGCCTCATTGCTTGGGAGCTCATCTAAAAGTGGATACAAGACAAGTGGCCTGCCAGACTACAGCATCTACATATCAACATAAAGGAGATGTTAGCAGTCCAGTTCGCATTGCTGGCTCAGGGCAGGTGTTGATTCTAACAGACAACACAACTGTCATGTGGTACTTCAACAAACAAGGGGGAAGGCATGCAATGATTTTATGGGAGACCGCCTGCACCTAACTCTTCAGGTAAGGTTTCAGAACTCCTTAGCAGATGTGTTAAGCAGACAAATCATGGATCCCCACTGGATCTTCATGTATTTCAGAAATTGACAGTGTCATGGGGAACTCCAGACATAGATCTCAGGCCAAGGATGATTTTGATAGCTCCAGATTGGGTTATCCCAGCAGGACCATCTGCTCAATGTCAAGCTTCACTCTCTTCCTCTGACAGCCTGGCATATTCTGTGTTGAAACACAGCAGACCTAGTACAAGGAAGATTTTTATTTTGGAGTGGAGATTTCTGAGCCTAATTTGAGTATGGCTCTTCAATATCTTTTCATGCTGCAGCATCTCAGCTCACTATGATTGTGACCCACCATTGTTTTCGCATCCTTTGTTCAAGCAGTTTCGCTGAATTGAAATATTTGTCATGGAAGACTGCTTTTTCTGCAAGAAGGGTGAGTTGCAGGCCCTCCTTCCTTTATGCCTAAGGTGGTTTCTAGTGTGGCTTTAAACCAAACTATTCATTTGCCTACCTTTTATGCAGACCCCAAAATAAAGGGAAAAGATTTTGCATACTTTAGATGTACACAGGCTCTCAGCAGTTGTTTGTTTCTTTATTTCTAGGTGGACTCATTCCACTAGGGCTACCTAAGCAAGGCACCTACCATAAATGTAGATGTTCTGTGTTTCTTCTGACATCTGGTAGGTACAAAACTGTACTTTTCAGAGGGCCTGATAGGTCGTGTTTCATGCTATTTAGAAAGCATCCTGGGATGTTGTCTGGGCCCATTCATGCATTGTTCTTGCCCTTAGAGCATTATGGATGTGGACCTTTCTCCTAGTAGTAGCTAGTAGGGGGAGTTATAGTTAGTGGTATTTCCTCAGGGAAGGTTGAGTGAGAGAGGGGGAGTAAAGTTGGATCTGAATTTGTCTGAATAAGCGCTGCACACAATTGTGTATTGCCTTTTGAGGCTGCGGACATAGCTAAAGAATTCCTTGTGGATGTTCTTCGTGTTTCACTGTTTTGCAGTTGTCACATTTGGTTTATCTGCTTGCAGTAGCCCTCAGTCGGCCTGATTATCAAAGTCTTGAGTCCTGCGTCGGTTGCTGTCTCATCTTCCGTGATGTCAGGTAGTCTGGTATAAAGCATGCAGCCGACGCCGTTACCCCAGTCTTTCTTACCATGTGGTGCCTGAAGCAGAAGCAGTTCACAAGTGCTGGTCGGCCAACTCCTGAAATTTTTGTTTTCGTGTTTCAGAACCGAAGTTTTCAACTAAAGCTAAGTACCCCGCTGGGGAAACTTTTTCTTGTTCTAAATTAATGTCAGTTGTTGCTGTGTCTTTCGGCTTTTCCCGGTTAGGGGTCGCCACAGCGGAACTGCGGTCTGCTAATGATTGGTAGTGGATTTTTGCATACCGGGTTACCAGCCGTGATGCACAACCTTCAACGAAGGCACGCCCCATTCACGTATGCCTCCACACAGAAGAGGCTCTAGTTGAGAATCGAACGGGACAACGTCTTGCTATGAGGCAACAACGCTTCCGCAGCACCACCACGTCAATAATTGTATTTCTTGTAGAAAGCAAATACCTCATAAAGATTTTAATTCGTACTCTATTCCTTGTCTAGGCCTTGACCACGACGTAGCTCACTGTCGGTTTTGTGCCTTATTTAAACCACAAACTATTCGTCGTCAGTACATTTTCGCTTCTAAATATTTTTGTACTCTGTTCCATTATCCAGATAGGTCTTCGGTAAGCCACCCAATTACTGACATTCCGAAAAAACGCAAAGATAAAGACAGACAGGCCGCCTAGGTCCAAAGCTAGTCGCCAGTTCATCGGTACTCAGTGAGGTGCTTTCGCAGCCTCTGATGCCCGCTACTTCGAATGGGTCTCAGTAGAGGCCTGCAAATCTGAAGTCCAGTATGCCGTGAGATGCTACAACTGTGGAACCTGCGGATGTCTCTACCTTGGTTGAGTCCGGAGTCGCTGTGCAGGCACAGTCGTCTGAGGGTGTATTCAGGCCTACTGACTTGCATATTAAACCAACACTATCTTCTTCTCTAGGCCTAAAACTTGAACCATGCCTAAGAAATCGATGGTCAGGTCTCTATGCCTAAAAAACAAATGATAAGAATGGCTGAAGACCTTATTACTTTAATCAGGGGAAGCCAGCCTTCCCCCTCTAAAAGACCTAGGACTGAATTTGCTTATGATACTTCTGACCAGGATCCTGAAATTTCTGTCTTCTCTGATCAGGATTTTCCCTTATCTACCTATGAGGATTCTGACGCAGAGGGCTCTGTTCACTCTGCTTCTCCCCCAGAGGATTTTTCTTTTGGTGAAACCTTGCATACTCTTAGGGAGCATTTTCACTGGGAAAGCCAGGATTACTCTGATTCTAAAAAGAGGCTTAGAGATTTCTTACTCCTGCCCAACACAGGCCTTTAGCTATCCCTCCTGTGCTGGACATTGTTGCCGATGCCTTTTCGGAATCTAGCTTGGCCCCTGACTCTTTACCTTCTGCTCCCAGAATACCTGATAGATATTACAGGGTTCCTGATTCTCACAAGTTCCTTTTTAAAAATCCTACTGCAGATCCGGAGACCGTTTCACAGGGACCCAAGGGCATTAAGGCTACTACTGCCAAAAATCCTACCCCCTCTGATAGAGATTCCAGGGCCCTGGATAGATGGGGTAAGAAGGTATACACCTCTGCAACCTTGGCCATCAGGGCCTTAAATTGCCAGTTTCATATGTTAAAGTATCAGCAGCATATTACTGTATTGCTTAAACAGAAAATTATGTTGAATTTTGATTGTGCTGAAAATAAGGATTTGCAGGATTTAATGCATTCTGCTGAACAGGTAGGAAAGCATACTTTGCAATGTGGTTTTGATTCACTAGAGGCATCTTGCAGGGCTGCTGTCACCGGGTCTGTACTTAGAAGGCATGCTTGGCTTAAGGAGCAATCTTTGCCAGATCATGTTAAAACTAAATTGCTGGATGCTGCCTTAAATCAGGACTGCCTGTTTGGTGACAAAGCAGAAGTTGTTCTTAAAAAGATGGATGAAAAAGCTAAATCTGTGCAAACTGCTAAAGATTTCTTACAAGTGCAGACTCCTAGATTTAGTAGGCATTAGCCCTCAAAAAAATTGGTCCTTTCCTGCCTCTTCCAGGCCTTCTCAGTTCAAACCCAGAACCAGCAGAACACCCAAGCTTCAGTCCCAGGGTACGCACAGGATTAAGCAGTGGGAGGCTCCCACTTCCAAATCAGGGAGTAGTAAGACTCTCCCCATGGTAAGCTGTCTCAATGACTTAACTTTAAAACTTCCAAGCACTTCTCAACTGACTGCTCCTTTAGGGGGAAAGATTACAATACAAGCAAAAAACTGGGAACTAATTACCTAGGATAAATGGGTTTTAAACATAGTTTCCCAAGGATACAGATTTCACTTCCACACGTTACCAACCCCAAACGGTTGGCCAGATCTACCCCCAAATCAGTCGGCAGAGGCTCAAAAGCAAGTACTCTCTCTCTCTTAAGATTAAATGCTATTTAGACTGTACCAGAAGAGGAAAAGGGACAAGGTTTCTACTCAAGTCTTTCCTGGTACCCAGAAAAGACAACTCATGGTGTCCTATCCTGGACTTGTCTATCCTAAACACCTTTTTGGTGTTTCCAAAATTCAAGATGCTAACTTTTCACCAGTTGCTTCCCATGATAGGCAAAGATACCTGGTTGGCAACACTGGATTTAAAGGAAGCCTACCTGCACATCCCAATCAGGGAATCTTGCAGAAAATACCTACCCTTCAAAGTAGGCTGCATGCACTATCAGTTCTCTGCACTGCCCTTTGGCGTATCTACTGCGCCCTGGGTATTCCGCAAGTGCCTAGCTGCAGTCATTGCATTTTGCAGGCAAAGAAATATTCAAATATACCCGTACCTGGGCGATTGTCTAATTCAGGCAGAAAGCCAGGACATACTTCTGAATCATCTGGCATTTCTACAGAAGGTGTTAACTTGTCTGGAGTACACCATAAATGAAAATAAATCACATCTAGTGTCCTGTCAACAAATTATATTCCTGGGAGCAAGCTTGAACACAACTTCCCAGATAGCTTTCTTCACGCCAGAGAAACAAATTCATTTGACAACTTACTTCAAACTAGTGGCCACAAAAACCCTGCTATCTGCAAGGCAAATACTGCAAGCCTTGGGGTTCATGGCCTCGTGCATTTAACTAATTCCATATGCAAGACTGCATATGAGGAAACTACAGTGATATCTAAAAAGTCTATTATGTCAACATTCTCAGGATCTGGAAGCAATTCCTATCATATCTTGCCTACAGTCAGAATTCCTTTGGTGGACAGAGGCCTGCCACCAAAACAAGGGACTACCATTCACTCTACCCCCTGCTGCCCTAACCCTAACAATAGACGCATCAGACTGTGCATGGGGGGAGTTCACCTGGCACGAAAGTGCATTCAGGGCAAATGGAACCCAAGTCAAATGTATCTGCATATCGGTCAAAAAAGTGCCAGCCATACAGAATGCTCTGACAGCCTTCAAGGACCACATTGTTCCAGGACAATTAATGGTAAAGACGGACAACACCACTGTTATGTGGTACATAAACAAGCAGGGGGGGTACCTATTCTTACCCCCTCTGCAGACTAGCCATGGCTCTGTGGAACACAGCCTTGAGCTACCAAGTGCATCTACATGCTCAATTCCTGCCAGGAAAACTAAGTACACTGGCAGATGAATTAAGCAGAAATCTCATGGACTCACATGAGTGGGAAACTGGAGCCAAAGATTTTCAACATGTTGATCAACAAATGGGGGTCCCAGAAAAAATTTGGCTCCCGCAACACTGTCCCTTCAGCTGGAAAAACCTCCATGCCTTTCCTTGCCTCTTATCCCACAGGACGGTCATCTGCTCAAAGTCAAGCTTACTCTCTTCCTCTGACACCTGGATATTCTGTGTGAAACACAGCAGGTCTCAACTTCCTCAACAAGTTTTAAATGTGATTATGGAAGCTAGAAAACCTAGTACAAGGAAAGTGTGAAAAAAGGAAAAAAATTTTTATTTTGGAGTAAAGCAAAGAATTTGGAGATTTCTGAGCCTAATTTGAGTATGGCTCTTCAATATCTTACTGAGTTACTGGACAAGGGGCTGTCCTTTCTTCCATCAAGATTCATGCTGCAGCATCTCAGCTCACTATGATTGTGACCCACCATTGTTTTCCCTCCTTTGTTCAAGCAGTTTCTTAGAGGGCAAGAATATAAGACCCCCCCAAACTCCTACTCCTGCTTGGGATCTCAATTTTGTGTTGGAAAAACTTACTCTACAACCTTTTGAGCCTCGCTACTGCTGAATTGAAATATTTGTCATGGAAGACTGCTTTTTGTTGGCTATTATTTTGCAAGAAGGGTGTCTGAGTTGCAGGCCCTTATGGCAGTAGCCCTTTTTTATTTTCCATAAGGATAGGGTATCATTACACTAATCCTTCCTTTATGCCTCTCGTAGTTTCTAGTCTCGCTTTAAACCTATCTATTCATTTGCCTACCTTTTTTGCAGACCCCCAAAAAAAAGGGGGAAAAAATTTTGCACTTTAGATGTACACAGGCAATTTCTTTTTACTTGCAGGACTAAGGATTTTAGGCAGTCTCAGCAGTTGTTTGTTTCTTTTGCTTTGAGTTCAGGGAAGCCTGTGTCAAAACAAACTATTTCTAGGTGGATTGGCTTTTGCATTGCATTTTTTTTCCCATCATGGCAAGGAGGTTCCAGCTGGGATTAGGCCTCATTCCACTAGGGCTACTGCCACTTCAACAGCATTTCAAGGGGTGGCAACTAAGGATATTTTGGGAAACAGCTACTTGGAGTTGTGCATACTTTTCTAAGCATTATCACCTTCCTATCTACTCTAAGTCTAGGGCTGGTTTTGCCACAGCTGTTTTGCAAGGCATGTTGTCAGCTCCTGCTTCTTTATGATTTGCCAGCCTCCCCTTTCCTCTGCTTTGGGATTCTACCCCAAAAGAAGGACTGCAGCAATGGAAGAAGAACAATACAGTTTTGTACCTACCATAAATGTAGATGTTAAATTCCCTTGCTGAGTTTCTCCCTCCTTCCCTCTGTGTTTAGGGGGGGTTTGTAGGGGATTTACCTCTTATATTTTTTTATATATTGTTCATGTTTTGGTGCAGGTATTTTGGGCCTTGTCTTTTAGGGTCTTCTGACATCTGGGGCAAGAAAAAGAGGATATGGCCGGGCATGCGCATTAGTACCCGCTCGCAGTCAAGCCCTGAAGCCCCAAAACTCTGGTATTCGGCCCCACTGGATGCGGACTATACCCAATAGTAAGGACTGCAGCAATGGAATCTCGAACATCTACAAAGGTAGGTACAAAACTGTACTTTTTAGAGCCTGATAGGTGCATGCTATTTAAAACATCCTGGGGTGTTGTCTGGGATTCATGCATTGTTCTTGCCCTTAGAGCATTATGGATGTGGACCTTTCTCCCAGTAGTACTAGTGGGATTTAGTGGTTTTTCCCCAGGGGAAAGGTTTAGGGAGAAAAGGGGGAATCTTGCAGAAAATACCTACCCTTCAAAGTAGGCTGCATGCACTATCAGTTCTCTGCACTGCCCTTTGGCGTATCTACTGCGCCCTGGGTAATTCCGCAAGTGCCTAGCTGCAGTCATTGCATTTTGCAGGCAAAGAAATATTCAAATATACCCGTACCTGGGCGATTGTCTAATTCAGGCAGAAAGCCAGGACATACTTCTGAATCATCTGGCATTTCTACAGAAGGTGTTAACTTGTCTGGAGTACACCATAAATGAAAATAAATCACATCTAGTGTCCTGTCAACAAATTATATTCCTGGGAGCAAGCTTGAACACAACTTCCCAGATAGCTTTCTTCACGCCAGAGAAACAAATTCATTTGACAACTTACTTCAAACTAGTGGCCACAAAAACCCTGCTATCTGCAAGGCAAATACTGCATGCCTTGGGGTTCATGGCCTCGTGCATTTAACTAATTCCATATGCAAGACTGCATATGAGGAAAATACAGTGATATCTAAAAAGTCTATTATGTCAACATTCTCAGGATCTAGAAGCAATAATTCCCATCATATCTTGCCTACAGTTAGAATTCCTTTGGTGGGCAGAGGCCTGCCAACAAAACAAGGGACTACCATTCACTCTACCCCCTGCTGCCCTAACCCTAACAATAGACGCATCAGACTGTGCATGGGGGGAGTTCACCTGGCACGAAAGTGCATTCAGGGCAAATGGAACCCAAGTCAAATGTATCTGCATATTGGTCAAAAAGAAGTGCCAGCCATACAGAATGCTCTGACAGCCTTCAAGGACCACATTGTTCCAGGACAATTAATGGTAAAGACGGACAACACCACTGTTATGTGGTACATAAACAAGCAGGGGGGTACCCATTCTTACCCCCTCTGCAGACTAGCCATGGCTCTGTGGAACACAGCCTTGAGCTACCAAGTGCATCTACATGCTCAATTCCTGCCAGGAAAACTAAGTACACTGGCAAATGAATTAAGCAGAAATCTCATGGACTCACATGAGTGGGAAACTGGAGCCAAAGATTTTCAACATGTTGATCAACAAATGGGGGGGTCCCCGATTTTTGCCTCCCCCCAGAACAACCAATTGGACAAATTCTGCACAAGGACTCCCCACAAACAAGCTTGGAAAGTGGATGCTCTGTCCTTCAGCTGGAAAAATCTATCCGTTTATGCCTTTCCTCCTCTGCCTCTCATCTCCAAAGTACTACTAAAGATCAAACGGGACAAACCAAGGATGATACTGATTGCACCATACTGGCCACGCCAACACTGGTACCCCCTCTTGCACAGTGTGTCACAGCTGACCCCATGGCACGTACCTCAAACCCCTACCCTGCTGTCTCAGAAGGAGAGCCAGATTATGCACCCCCAGCTTCAAACCCTGAACCTGGCAGCCTGGCTATTACCTAATCTCTCCATTACCATCCCTCAGTAAACAAGTGTTGGATGTCATTTTGGAGGCAAGGAGGCCTAGTACTAGAAAATCTTATGCAGAAAAATGGAAAAGATTCTGTGCCTGGAACCAAACTCAAGGGATGGCCACAGCAGCATCCAAGTTACCTCAGATTCTTCAGTACTTAACTGAGATGCTTCACAAGGGCCTTTTCTTTTCCTCCTCCAAAATTCACACCTCACCCATTTCAGCTCATTACAACACAGAACCACCCCTCTTTTCTCACCCACTGCTCAAGCAGTTCCTCAGAGGGGCCAAAACTTTAAGACCACCCAGGAGAGCCCCAACTCCAGCCTGGGACCTTAATTTTGTATTGGAAAAACTCGCTCTTCCTCTTGAGCCAGCTGCAACTGCAAAGTTAAAATTCCTTTCTTGGAAAACAGCTTTCCTTTTAGCAATCACTTCAGCAAGAAGGGTATCTGAATTACAGGCCCTTATGGCAGTGGAGCCTTTCATCATCTTTCATGCGGACAGGGTGTCCCTCAAGATCAATCCCTCTTTCATGCCCAAGGTGGTATCCAGTGTGGCTCTTAATCAGTCCATTCATTTGCCAACCTTCTTTTCTAATCCACAAAACAAAGGGGAACGGATACTGCACTCCTTAGATGTGCACAGACAACTTAGATTTTACTTGGACAGGACTAAACCGCAAAGGAAATCTGAACAGCTGCTGGTGGCATTTGTCCCAGGGGCTGCTGGTGGCATTTGCCGCAGGGGCAGAGGGGAAGGATATTTCAAAGCAAACCTTTTCTAAATGGATAGGCCATTGCATTAATTTCTGCTGTAAGCACCATGGAAAACCTATCCCACAGGGGATTAGACCCCATTTAACCAGGGCTGCATCTACCTGTACAGCCTTTGTCAGAGGTGTCCCTACCAGAGGCATCCTAGAAGCTGCTACCTGGAGTTCTATACATACTTTCACCAAGCATTACCATTTTCCAGTTTTCTCTAAATCCAGAGTTGGCTTTGCTACTGCAGTCTTTCAGGGCATTATAGCTGGTCCTAATACTATCTAATTTCCTCCTCCCATCCTTGGCTTTGGGAATCTACCCAAATGTGATCACTGCAACAGTGAAACATGAAAAACATAGTACAGTTGTGTGCACTTACCATAAATGTAGATGTTAGAGTGTATTCACTGCTGCAGTCCTGGTTACCCTCCCTCCAGCCCCCTGAGTTCTTTTGGCTATACCTCTGTTCTCCTTTACTATATTTAAAAGCTTTTTGGTGTATTTGCTTTTTTTTTAGCGGGCACCAGATGATCGACATGCGGAAGACCGACGCTACGGATGAAAACGCCGACGCCAAGGATAGTGACTTGGAAAGAAGGCTGTGCGAGTATGCGGTGGTGACGGACGTTAGGGTGCGAGTAAGGTAAGTGTGGATAGTGACAGTCTGTGGGGATAGGGGTGGGTTTAGTGATTTAGGGTCAGTGCGGGTTAGGTAAGTGTCTAGTAGTATTTTAGGTTAGGGGTTAAGTGAGTTAGGGTTAGGGCTGGGAGTTAGGTGAGTGTCTGATAGTAGTATTTTTAGGCGGGTTAAGTGAGTTAGGGTTAGGCGGGTTAGATAAGTGTCGGTAGTAGTATATTTTGGGTTAAGGCGGGTTAAGTGAGTTAGGGTTAGGGCGGGTTAGCTGAGTGTGCGATAGTGCCGCACCTTAGGCTAAGGGCTTGGGTTACGGTTGTACATACTCGTGTATGTGAGGTTTAGTGTGGGTTTGTGAGGATTTTGGTGTGCTTGTGTTCTGTGTGTGGTTTTTGGACAGGGGATGTGTTTTGTTAGTTGATTGTTGTCATTGTGGTGTGTGCAACGTATGGGGTTTCGTGTTTGTGGACCGTCGGTTATTTGTTTGTCGGGCATGTGAGGTTTCGTGTTTCTGGTTTGTCGATTTATGTGGTGTCGATGTTTGTGTTGTCGGTGAAAGCAGCTGTCGATGTTATAACCTAGAACCATATATATATATATATATATATATATATATATATATATTTGCTTCCCATTAAGGGGGGCACCTGACATCTGAGGCAAGAAAAACTGATGCAATGGCATCGGCTGCATGCTTTATACCCCTGACTACCTGACGTCACGGAAGATGAGTCAGCAACCGATGCAGGACCCAAGACTTTGATAATCAGGCCGACTGAGGGCTACTGCAAGCAGGTAACCCAAATGTGATGACTGCAACAATGAATACACTCTAACATCTACATTTATGGTAAGTGTACACAACTGTACTTTGTCCTTAAACTGGGAGGCCAAATTTACCTTCAATTTGGATTTGGTAGACTTAATTTGTCCTTTGAGTTAAATGTTTGTTTAGATTGAATGGCGTGTTTTTATCCTGCTTGGTGGGTGCTGTACCTCCTAATTTTTGTCATGATTTTCTTCCTTCAGTTACCAGCCTATTAAATTTTTTTTTTGTGATTCTTCCTGGTGGACACAGCTGCCTCTGTGCAGTTATTAACATGCTTGTATAGGGTTTCTCTGAACAGTTCTGCGTAGTCAACAGTGTTCGTAGGGTCTATGGAGGCCTGAAATTTTGCCAGGTTATCACTTAATAGTAGGAACATAACCTTAGAATAGTTTCTGAATATTCTAGGGTTGGCTGAGGTTTTAGGTTTTAAATTTGCTTCAAAGGTGACCTTTTTGTGGTCTGACCTTACCAGAGAAGACATTACAGTAGGGTTGTGCAGCACAGTCCCACTTTAGTGAGGACCAGATCTAGTATGTTTGCATACCTGGTTGGTGTATTGACATTCTGGTCCAGAAGTTTGTGTTTACAAAAATCCAGGAATCTGTTTGCCTGTACATTTGGTGTAATACATGATTCCCAGTAATTAGTGGTGTAATTAAAGTTGCCCATGAATATGGTATTTGGTTGGCTATAGAGCAATTCCAGTAAGCTGAAATGCATGTTATGGTTTTCCTGGGTCATAGAGGGGGGCGACCATTAGCTTGCAAGGAAGTGGTATGGGATTTCACCTGTGGTGACTGGAACATGGAGAAGCTCAACTGTATTGTCCTGTTTGACAGGCCTTGTGGTATATTTATTTCTGATGTATTTCGAGGACCTTACTTCACTGTGTGGAACATTGACTTCATTCTTCTTTTAGCATGTTTTTATGGCTGTTAAAACCTTGATCTTGTACTGAAGGCGTGCATGTCAAGTTTGATGTCCTTCTGTTCCCAAGTTTCAGTATTTATAACATGAGGGATATTCCGCCTAGCCATCCCAAACGTCCAGCTAGTATACTAAAGACTTGAGCAAATGCAAGGTACATAGCTGGCCTTAGGCATAGGCCAACTAGGCGGTCGCCTAGGGCACCACTCTAGCAAGGGCACTTTTCCAGTATTTATTTGGTGTAGGTAGACCAGGATGGGGGCACTGGGTGGTGTAGTGGGGGGCACCTTGGAGCCCTTTTGCCTAGGGCAACAGTTGACCTAAGGCCACTCCTGGCAAGGTACTTGCAGTGTTGCACATAGAACAGCCAAGCTTTGGCCTTAAAAGTGACGTCTGCACATAATATCCTCAGAACTTCTCTGCTGCCAGTCCAAATGACATCTTCCAGCCGTCCATCTGATCTCCAAAAGTTTTTCTTTCAGATAAGTGCCCTGTTGGGGAAATTGTTGCTCTTTTGCTATTGCATGCTTGTTAGAGGTTAATGTCATCCAAAAAGAGCAAGTGACACTGTGGAAGACAGATTCCTCACAGACAACCATGACCAGTGTCTTTTTTTTTTTTTTGTCTGGGGATTGATCACGCTTAAAAGGCCTGTGCCATTTGTCAGACGTTTATCCCCAAAACTCTTTGTAGTTGTCTGTCCACCCTTCATTTATACTTTGAGAATCAAAGACTGAAGCGACTTGTACTAGGTGTGGAAGATGCTGCTAGTCTGTTGGGTGAGCCCCTGAAGAAAAAGGCAAAAAAAGTAAGGCCTGAATCTTCGGCTGCACCTCTGATCTCTGATGACCTTCTCGAGGCCAGTGAAGGCCCAGAGGTATGTATAGTGCCTCAGTTCCTCCTCCTTCAGTGGGTACTGATCTTGAAGATGCAAGGGAGGGTTCCTACAGCAGGTCCGTCTGCAGAGGTTTTGAGACATCTGTTTCGGTTGTGCTGACTTCAGATCTGGAGCCTAGACTTACGGCTGGCCTTCCTTCCCAGCCTTCCTCTCCAGAGAAAACAAAAACATGTATTTCCCATTCCAGAGTCTTCCCCAGACTGGCAAGCTTTTTCTCGAGGGGATTTGAATGCTTGCCGGGCACTTAGGCCTTCCATTTTGAATCCTCCTATCCCAGCTCTCCCTTTTCCCCTCCTCCATCTGCTGAACTTGAGGCCTGTGAGGAAGATTATTCATCCTCTGATGAATCTCTGGCTTATTCCACTCAAATTGATTGTCCTCTGGAATGTGTGCCTCCCCTGAAGAGGATGCCAATGGCGAGGATTCCTCCTGCAGAGGACATTTTCTTTGGAGAAACTTTCTGCAAAATGAGGGACTACTTCAAGAGGGAAAACTCACAGGTACAAAAGAGGTATTATGACCTCTTACAAAGTGAAACTCCTCCTTCAGCTACCGCTCCTGTCTTGCCAGCCTTTCAAGATGTTTTTCTGGCAGCATCTAAAAATCCTTACTCTTAACCTCCTGCTCCTAAAAGGCCAGATAGGTTTTATAAGGTGCCCTGTGGACAGTAGTTGCCTGTATAAATGTCTACTTGCAGACCCAGCTGTGATCTCTCTGCCTGCTGACAAAACTGCCAAATTACTGCCCTCTATCAATCTCCTTCCCTCAGATAAGGAGAGTAAAATGATGGAGAGAATTGGTAAAAAGGTCTACACCTCTTCCACTCTGGCCTTCGCAGACATTAATTATCAAACACATATGTCCCAATATGTTCTGGCTGTTCTTTTACAGGCCTCCAAATTGCTGACTGATACCCCAGACTCTACAGCAAAAACCCAGCTTTCTTCTCTCTTGGGGTTGTCTTCCCAGGTTACCCGACATTCCGTTAAGTGCAGTTATGATGCAGCAGAGGTCCCATAACCATAGATGTCTTTCTCTTCCGTGTTGCAGTATACTATCCCTCCTTCCCCCTTGGTTCATGCTCTTCATTGGGTACGTCTTTGGTTTTCATTTTGCCTGTTATCCTTGGACTAGTGTTCTGACTGGGGGATCAGTTCTGAGGATGGCACGTGTAGACGTCACTTTTAATGGCCAACGCTTTGCTGTTCTGTATGCAACATTGCATGTACCTTGCAATAAGACTTTGGTATACTGACCAGACGTTCGGGTAGCCTACGCAGAATATCCCTCATACTGCAACATGGAGGAAAAGGACATCTATGTTTATGATAAATTTTACACAACTGTTTTCTCTCTTCACCATCCCTGCACTGGGATGGGACACATGCTCCCATTCACGCCCCTCCACCCAAACTGATGCTTTTGAGCCACTGACATGGTTCGTATCATCCTTAAGTGTCATCACGGGTTCAGTGGAAGAGGCTGTAATATTCCACTGATAAGTTACATGTGTTTGCCATCTTCACATACCTGGTGTTGGGCCAACTCTTTCCTAATATTAACTGATTAGGCAACTTAAGGCGCAAGCTTAATGGACATGCTGTTACTTCTCTTCTTTGAGATGGCTGGTACTTACGACTTTAAGACTATGCTTTGAAAGATGTTCTTCTGCTGGCAGTTCTCTGCCTGGAAGATTTCTGAGCTGTGCCCCCTCGTACACATATAACTCAATGTTGTCTTCATTTCCTTTGCACCTAACAAACAAGGATTTGCTGTTATCAAAACAGACACTCACCCACACGAGTCACCATTTGTTTTTTGTCACCAGAGAGGTATTAGATCCTTGGTCAATGTCGCTTGTACGATCAGGATAAAACAGAACAGTTGTGGGTTCGATTCAAGCAGCTTTTTTACCTACAAACGCATCAGGATTGAGGCGTACTAACTTAAACATAAATAAACTTATAAACTGACTACTGCACTCATGTTAACACTTTGGCTGTTCACTCAAAGTGGCACTGCTGCCTGCACGTGGTCTCTATTCATATGCTTATCATAACATAACAATCACAACAAATGTTGACATGCAGTTGTATAGAAGTAATCAGTAATCCTTTAACATGCACTTATACAGAACTAATTACAAGTGAAACAATCCTGTCCAAATTGCTGTGTATTTTACAGTAGGTCTGGAAGTATGACCTGATCATGTGACAAAAAATTAGGACTGGGTTTAGCAGTAGGAACTGTCTTTAATGAATGTTCAACTTCAGGGGCATCATCAGGAATGGGAATAGGTACTGAGACATGTCCTTCAACAGGCACATTGTCTAGATTGCTCTGAGATCTTTTTAATTATTTATTTTACATTTGTTAACTGGGTAGTGTCCGGCTGGACAAGTAGCCTGTTTTCAGCAGAGACCCTGGGGAGAAAAGCTCCACAACAGTAGTACAAAAAGATTAGAGTTTTTAAAAAGATTTACAAACAATATACAAAAAAATTTAACAGTTGCCAACAGTCACAGTTTACAAAAAGGGAATGTAAAAACAGAAAACATTACATTTCATAAGCCTTACTGCAGATAGTAAAATTAAACTCATTAGATATACAACTAAAGTAAACCATTGTGGCATTTTCATTTGGTAGAAGTAAGACAAGGAGAAGATATCAGAAAAGAAGTATTTGATTGATGGAGTATTGCAGGAGCATAGCCATTGTTTAGTAAAGTATTCCCTTAGGAGTTGTTTGAAGCTATGACTATCTGGGTTTTCTAGGATATTCTGGGGGTAATAGGTTCCACTGTTTGGCTACTTTGAAGGAGAAGAGAGTCACCAAAGTAATTATGGGACTTGGTTACCTTAAGTATAAGATTACCAGATGATCTAAGGGTCCTGAGGTTGGTATTTAGTTGCAGTAGGTTGGAGAGTGCAGGGCAGTTTTCAGGTTTGTGGATAATGGAGTGGGCAGTGGTGAGCTGATTGAACAATAACAGATTAGGAAATTCAAGCCAGTGTAGTTTTTGCAGAGCAAGGCAATGATGGGTCCTGTTGGGTATCTTGGCAGCACATTTTGCTATTTTATTATAGTAGGAGTCAAGTAAATGTAAATCAGATATGCGCAGGTTACTGAAAAGTTGAGAACAGTAGAGAAGAGTAGATAGTCTGGTAAGGTAAGATTTGGCCCTGTATAGAGCACCAAGTTTGATGTGAACGTAATTGTGAGTGATGTGTGTTTATTGAATGTTAGGTTGTTTATTGTGACACCCAAGTAGTTTTGTTTGGTTAACTGGTTCAATTATAGTGCCATTAGTGGAGTAGATGGAGAGAGGAGGTGGTTTTGCTTTGGATTTCATGTTGGAGAAGATCATTAATTTTGTTTTGCTTGGGTTTAAGAGGAGTTGAAGTTCATTTAGGTAATTTTGAATATCATGAAATAACTTTTGCAGTTTATCTTGGAGTTCTTGGGGTGTGGGAATATAGCAAATAAGAGTAGTGTCGTCAGCATTTTGAATGATAGAAGCAGATTTAGTGGCACTGTTTAGAATATTTGTGAGTATAATAAAAAGGAGAGGGACAAGGATGGAACCCTGAGGAACCTCAACAGAGACAGGGAGGAGTGTTGAGAGTTTATTATCCCATTTAGTTGCCTGTTGTCATTTAGTAAGGTAGCTAAAGAACCAGTTGAGAGCTGTAGAGTTGATGTTGAAGGAGGCTAGAGTGTTGAGTAGTAGTTGGTGCAATACTGTATCAAAAGCTTTGGACATATCAAGGAATATAGTAGAGACTAGTTGTCCATTGTTTTTGAGGAGGAGGATGTAGTTAGTGAAACTTATGAGGGCTGTGGAGGTACTGTGTTTTCAACGTAAGCTCGACGGAAGCCGTGCTGTGAACTAGATAAGAGGTTATTTTTAGTGAGGTGGTCTAGGAGCTGCTTATGGAAACATTTCTCTAAGATTTTGGCTAGGGGTGATGGAATGGCAATGGGCCAATAATTAGAGAGATCTTTAGATGGGCCTCCCTTGTGGAGGGGAATGATATGGGATATTTTCCATAGTATGGGGATGTATTGTTCTGTGATGGATCGATTGATTAGGATAAATATGGGATAGGCGATGGATCTTTGCAGCAGTTTTTAAGAAGTCATTAGGGAGTTGGTCAGCTGCTAGACAGGTAGGTTTTAGTTTTGATAGGAGTTTTTTGATATAAGAGGTTTGTATGGGTTTAAAAGTGAAGTAGTTGGGTTTAGAGTTAGTGGAGGTAGGCACCGTAAGGGGTTGGTTAGATTTATTGGTGCTTAAAACTGAGGTGATAGTTAACAAAGTCTTGGGTCCTGCGTCG
Organism: Protopterus annectens; assembly: GCF_019279795.1. Lineage (NCBI taxonomy): Eukaryota > Metazoa > Chordata > Ceratodontiformes > Protopteridae > Protopterus > Protopterus annectens. The sequence continues at coordinate 575,927,730 of NC_056746.1, forward strand.
GTTGCTGTCTCTTCTTCCGTGACGTCAAGTAGTCAGGGGTATAAAACATGCAGCCGACGTCGTTACATCAGTCTTTCTTGCCGTGCGGTGCCCGAAGCAGAAGCAGTTCGCAAGCGACGGTCGGCCGACTCCTGAAATTTTCGTTTTCGAGTTTCAGAACCGAAGGCTTCAACTAAAAGCTAAGTACCCCGTTGGGGAAACTTTTTCTTGCTCCAAAACGATGTTAATAAAAGTAAATAATTGCATTTCTTGTGGAAAGCTAATACCTCATAAAGATTTTTATTCGTACTGTATTCCTTGCCTAGGCCCTGACCACGATGTACCTTGCTGTCGGTTTTGTGCCTTATTTAAACCACGAACTATCCGTCGTCGGTATACTTGCGCTTCTAAACTTTTTGGTGCTCGGTTCAATTTTCCTGATATGTCTTCGATAAGCCATCCGACTACTGACATTCCGAAGAAATGCAAAGATAAAGACAGAGACAGGCCGCCCAGTTCCCCGATACTAAGTGAGGCGCTTTCGCAGCCCCTGATACCCGCTACTTCAGATTCGCAGGTCTCTACTAAGACCCATTCGGAGTTCGGTATGCCGTGAGATGCTTCACCTGTGGAACCAGTGGATGTCTCTATCTTGGATGGGTCCGGAGCCGCTGTGCAGGCACCGGCTTCTGAGGGTGTATTCAGGCCTACTGACTTTGATATTAAACCGGTGCCATCTTCTTCTTCAAGGCCTAAAACTCGAACCATGCCTAGAAAACTGACACCCAGACCGCATGGTCAGGCCTCTATGCCTAAAGAACAAATGATAAGAATGACTGAAGACCTTATTACTTTTAATCAGGGGAAGCCAACCTTCCCCCTCTAAGAGACCTAGGACTGAGTTTGCTTATGATACTTCTGACCAGGATTCTGAAATTTCTGTTTCCTCTGAAGACCAAGATTTACCCTTATCTACCTATGAGGATTCTGATGCTGTGGACCTTACTCCCTGTGCTTCCCCCCCCCAGAGGATTTCTCTTTTGGTGAAACCTTGCATACTCTCATGGAGCTTTTTCAGTGGGAAAGTCAGGATTTCTCTGATTCTAAAAAGAGGCTTAGGGATTTTTTTTACTCCTGCTCCAGCACAGGCCTTTAGCTATACCTCCTGTACTGGACATTGTTGATGATGCCTTTTCGGAGTCTAGCATGGCCCCTTAGTCTCTACCTCCTGCTTCCAAAAAACCTGATAGATACTACAGGGTTCCTGACTCTCACAAGTTCCTTTTCAAAAGTCTTACAGCGGATCCTGAAATCATTTCACAGGGACCCAAGGGCATTAAAGCTACTACTACAAAAATCCTACCCCCTCTGATAGAGACTCCAGGGCACTGGATAGATGGGGTAAGAAGGTATACACTTCTGCATCTTTGGCCATTAAGGCCTTGAATTGCCAGTTTCATATAAAGTATCAGCTGTGCATATTATTGGATTGCTTAAACAGAAAATGATGTTTACTCCTGATTTGTGCTGAAAATAAGGATTTACAGGATTTTATGCATTCTGCTGAACAAGTTGGTAAACATACATTGCAATGTGGTTTTGATTCACTAGAGGCATCTTGCAGGGCTGCGGTAACTGGGTCTGTACGTAGAGGTCCTGCTTTGCTTAAGGAGCAATCCTTGCCAGATCGTGTTAAAGCGAAATTACTGGATGCTCCCTTAAATCAGGGCCACCTGTTTGGCAACAAGGCAGAATAAGTTCTTAAAAAGATGGAGGAAAAAGCTAAATCTATGCAAACTGTTAAAGACTTTTTTACAAGTATAACCTCCAAGATTTAGTAGGCATTGATCTAAGAATTGGTCCTTTCCTGCCTCTTCCAGACCTTCTCAGTCCAAACACAGATCCAGCAGAGCACCCAGGCTTCAGTCCCAGGGGACGCACAGGACTAAGCAGTGGGGGGCCTCCACTTCCAAATTTGGGAGTAATAAAACTCCCCCCTATGGTAAACTGTCTCTATGACTTCTTTTTAAAACTTCCAAGCACTTCTCAACTGACTGCCCCTTTGGGGGGAAAGAATGCACTTCATGCAAAGAACTGGGGACTCATTACCCAGGACAAATGGGTTTTAATTATAATGTCCCAAGGATACAAATTTCACTTCCACACGTCACCAACTCCAAGCGGTTGGCCGGATCTACCTCCAAAGCAGTGGGCAGAGGCCCAAAAGCAAGTACTCTCTCTCTCTCTTAAGCATAGGGGCTATTCAATTGGTACCAGAACAGAAAAAACAGACAAGGTTTCTACTCGAGATTTTTCCTGGTACCCAGAAAGGCGATTCCTATCCTGGACCTGCCTACTCTAAACACCTTTTTGGTGATTCCAAAATTCAAGATGCTGACTCCTCACCAGTTGCTTCTTATGCTAAGTAAAGATGCCTGGTTGGCAACACTAAATTTAAAGGAAGCATACCTGCACATCCCAATCGGGGAATCTTGCAGAAGATACCTACGCTTCAAAGCAGGCTACAAGCACTATGTTCTCTCCACTGTCCTTTGGCTTATCTACTGTGCCCAGGGTACTCCAGAAAGTGCCTAGCTCCAGTCATTGCATTTTGCAGACAAATATACCAATACCTGGACAATTGTCTAATTCAGGCAGAAAACCAAATTAGAAAACCAGGACATACTTTTGAATCATCTGGCTTTTGTACAGAGGGTGCTAACTTGTCTGGGGTACACCATAAACGAAAATAAATCACACCGGGTACCCTGTCAACAAATTATATTCCTGGGAGCAAGCTTGAATACAACTTCCCAGATGGCTTTCCTCACACCAGAGAAACAAATTCACTTAACACCCTACTTCAAACAAGTGGTCACAAAAACCCTGCTATCTGCAAGGCAAATACTACAAGTCTTGGGTTCATGGCCTCCTGCATTCTTCTAATTCCATATGCAAGACTGCATATGAGGAAACTACAATGGTATCTAAAAAGCCTGTGGTTTTAATATTCTCAGGATCTAGAAGCAATGATTCCTATCATTCCTAGTCTACGCCTAGAGTTCCTTTGGTGAGCAGAGGCCTGCCTCCAAAACAAGGGACTACCATTCACACTACCCCCTGCCGCCCAAACCCTAACAACAGACTCCTCAGACTATGCATGGGGGGGCGCACCTGGCAGGGAAGTGCATTCAGGGCAAATGGAACCCAATTCAAATGCACCTTCACATCACTCATTAAGAAATGTTAGCTGTACAGAATGCTCTGACAGCCTTCAAGGACCACATTCTTCCAGGACAATTAATGGTAAAGATGGACAACACCACTGTTATGTGGTACATAAACAAGCAGGGGGGGGTACACATTCTTACCCCCTCTGCAGACTAGCCATGGCATTGTGGAACACAGCCTTTGAGCTACCAAGTACATCTACAAGCTCAATTCCTGCCTGGAAAACTAAATACACTGGCAGACGGACTAAGCAAAACTCTCATGGACCCATATGCGTGGAAACTGGAACCAAGGATTTTCAACATGTTGACAAGCAAATGGGGGAGCCCAGATATAGACTTGTTTGCCTCCCCCCAGAACTATCAATTGGAAAATTGTTGCACAAAGACTCCCCACAGACAAGCTTAGAAAGTGGATGCTCTGTCCTTCAGCTGGAAAAACAGTTTATGCCATTCCTCCTCTGCCTGTACTCTCCAAAGTACTACTAAAGATCAAACAAGACAAACCAAGGATGATTTTGATTGCAACAGCCTGGCCACACCACTGGTACCCCCTCCTGCGCAGTGTGTCACTGTTGGCCCCATGGCCTCTGCCTCAGACTCCCTACCCTGCTGTCTCACCAGGAGAACCAGATTCTGCACCCTCAGCTTCAAACACTAAACCTAGCAGCCTGGCTAATTACCTAAGCTCTCCTTTACCATCGCTCAGTAAACCAGTGATGGATGTCATTTTAGAGGCAAGGAGGCCTACTACTAGAAAATCTTATGCTGAAAAATGGAAAAGATTCTGTGCCTGGAACCATTCTCAAGGGATGAGCACAGCAGTGCCCAATTTACCTCAGATTTTACAATACTTAACTGAGATGCTTCACAAGGGCCTGTCTTTTTCCTCAATAAAAATTCACGCCTCAGCCATTTCAGCTCATTATAACACAGAACCTCCCCTCTTCTCTCTTCCACTGCTCAAGCAGTTCCTCAGAGGGACCAAAAAATTTAAGACCACCCAGGAGAGCTCCAACTCCAGCCTGGGACCTTAACTTTGTATTGGAGAAACTCGCCCTTCCTCCTTTTGAGCCAACCGCTACTGCAGATTTAAAATTCCTTTCTTGGAAAACCGCTTCCCTTTTAGCCATCCCTTCAGCAAGAAGGGTATCTGAATTACAGGCCCTTATGGCAGTGGAGCCTTTCGTCATCTTTTATGCGGACAGGGTGTCCCTCAGGACCAATCCCTCTTTCATGCCAAAGGTGGTATCCAGTGTGGCCTTTCAGTCCATTCATTTGCCTACCTTCTTTTCTAATCCACAGAACAAAGGGAAAACAGATACTGCACTCCTTAGATGTGCACAGACAACTTTGTACTTGGGCAGGTCTAAACATCAAAGGAAATCTGAACAACTGCTGGTGGCATTTGCTGCAGGGACAGAGGGGAAGGCTATTTCAAAGCAAACTATCTCCAAATGGATAGGCCATTGCATTCACTTCTGCTATAAGCACCACAGAAAACCTATTCCACAGGGGATCAGATCCCACTCAACCAGGGCTGCATCTACCTCTACAGCCTTTCTCAGAGGCGTACCTACCAAGGGAACATCCTAGAAGCTGCTACCTGGAGTTCTGTACATACTTTCACCAAACATTACCATTTGCCAGTTTTCTCTAAATCCAGAGCTTGCTTTGCCACTGCAGTTTTGCAGGGCCTTATAGCTGGTCCTAATGCTATCTAAATTCCTCCTCCCATCTAGCTTTGGTAATCTACCCAAATGTAATGACTGCAACAGTGATTCACGATTAACATAGTACAGTTGTGTACACTTACCATAAATGTAGATGTTCTATTATATTCACTGTTGCAGTCTTGGTTACCCTCTCTCCAGCCCCCTGACTTCGTTTGGCTATACCTCTTCTCCCCTTTTCAATGCTTAAAAGCTTTTTGGTGTATTTGCTTTTTTGAGGTATAACCTTGTATATATTTATAGATTTAATTGCTTCCCATTAGGGGGGCACCTGACATCTGGGGCAAGAAAAACTGATGTCATGACGTCGGCTGCATGTTTTACACCCCAACGACCTGATGTCACGGAAGAAGAGACAGCAACTGACGCAGGACCCAAGACTTTGTTAATCAGGCCGACTGAGGGCAACCTGCCAGCAGATAACCCAAATGTAATGACTGCAACAGTGAACACACTCGAACATCTACATTTATGGTAAGTGTACACAACTGTACTTTCTATTTGCTGTAGATGGTGCAGGGGTAGAGGTTTTGCCAGGGTTGAGGAGGTAGTTAATGTTTTGCCAAAATTTTTGTGGTTTATTTGTTTGTTTGCTGACAGGCTAGAAAATAAGATTTTTTGTCAGATATTTGCTTCCTAGTTAGGTTTCTTAGTTTGCAAGAGGTGAGGTTTTCTGAGGTTTTGGAGGTTTGATAAACAGTCCAGTCTCTATCCCTTTGTTTAATGTGAGATTTAGCACCTTTGGTTATCCAAGGTAGGTTTTTGGCTTTGGAGCATATTTTTCTTATTGGAGTGAGGTTAAGGGTGTTGAGGAGGGTATCATTAAAATATTGTACAGCTTGGTCTAGATGGAACGATTTTAGAAGTGACCAGTTTGTATCACAGGTACAATGCTGCGATATCAATTCAGACACCAAGTTGCCTTTGATTTCTTCTGTATTCTATACCGTCATATTCTACTAAGTAAGGTCTCGGTTCTGCACTTACACCTCTCACTTGACCAATTCAGTCAAAACCTTTGCATCCTCACTCTCTCTCCTTCTTTCAATGAACGAAGAAATCTGCTCGTTTTATCATAGTTTGGCTTCTGAAATGAACGTTTTTTTGAATAGTTGGGCTTTGATTGCCCTGGTGTTCGTAGCATTAGGCACCAACAAACTGGAACTGATAGGCAAGGTTGTTCTGGTTTGCCTAGACAGAAGTCTCTGAGCAGGTGAGCCACGTAAATTGTCACAGGGTATTTTTCTGAGATTAAGCAAATTGTAGAAAACATCGGTATTGTCATGCTTTAACCTTTCTAGAAATTGCTTTGCACTTTGTACTGCATGTTCAGCTAGGCCATTTGACTTTGGGTACTCAGGACTACTAGTAACTTGGATAAATTCCCACTCTTTTCCAAATTTCTGAAATAGCTGACTGGTAAACTGGACACCATTGTCAGAAATAACTGTGTGTACTACAATGGACTGAAATGATGTTTCAACTTGGTAATGACAGTACTGGACATTAGGTTAGGTAGCAAATCGATCTTGAGCCAATTAAAATAAGAGTCTACCAACACTAATATTGACTCTTCACTCGAATATGTCAGTAGCTACTGTTGACTAAGGTAGTTCAGGAATATGGCTTAGCTGAAGTTGCTGTTTTTGCAAATGCAATTTAGTACTATTGCATACTGAACAAGGTAAAGTACTTTATCGATATCTTTTGACAGAGAAGGCCAAAATACTAGTCCGGTCTTCCTTCTTTTGGTAGCTTTGAAACCTGGGTGGCCACAATGCAAAATTTGGATGTGCTCATGTTGTACGGAAGTATGAGCAACATCTTTAGGACCTATGAGCAACATCTTTAGGACCTTTGAAAATGATACAGTCTTCCATCAACATCTCATCTCTGTAAGGAAAATAAGGTTTCACTTCTGCTGGTACACAAGATTGCTTTGATGGCAATCCACCATTGATGAAATGGTTGAGCTTTCACAAAATTGGATCAGTCTTTGTATGATTTCTTAGCTCATATAGTCTTGTGGTAGAAAAATTATGCACTTCCATAACATTCTGTGTATTTCTGGGCAATCTGGATAAGGTATCAGCCAGATAAAGAAGTTTACCATTGGTATAGACCATTTTGAAGTTGTATTTTTGTAATCTATGCATCATTCTTTGTAGTCCTACTGGTGCTGTATACATAGGCTTCTTTAAAATCATGACTAGAGGTTGATCAGTCTCAATCTGGATAGCTCGGCCATAAATATAATCCTGGAAATACGAACGTAAGAACACAATTGCCAAAGGTTCCTTCTCAGTTTCAGCATACTGCATCTCAGGTTGGGTAAGCATTCTAGATGCATAGGTTGCTGGTCTGCCTTCTTGAAGAATAACTGCACCAAGACCGAACTTTGAAGCATCACAGGAAAGAATTACTGGTTTGTGGATATCCTAGTATCCCAACGTTGGTAGACTGGCAGTTTTCTGTTTCAGATCATCAAATGCTGTCTGGTGGTCTTGCAGCCATGACCAAGTAACATTTTTGCATGTCAACTCTCTCAAGGGCACTGATAATTCACTGAAGTCTGGTATAAACTTGCCCAAAACCCTGTAATGCTTGGACATGATCTGGAGCTGGCATCTCGAAAATGGCTGTTTGGAAGGATCAGGTCGTAAGCCTGAACTGGTAAGTAAATGACCAACATAGGTATCTGCTGGTAGCCTGAATTTACATTTCAGAGGATTGAGCTTTAGACTCAAGTCACATGCTCTTTCCAGAACTTTCCTGAAATTTCTGTCATGCTCTGCTTCACCATGCTTCCATCTAGTAAATCATCTATTATAGAACATGGGTAGCCTGAAAAAGTTTGCTCCATTGCACAATGAAAGACTTCACTGGCAGAATTTATTCCAGACGGCGTTCTGAGAAATCTGTATCTACCAAATGGAGTGCTGAATGTAGTCAGTAGTGAAGATTTGGAATTGAGCATTACTTGCCAAAATGAACCTTCGCATCTAAGACAGAAAAAACAGTGGCACTTGGCACGAGGGTAATAACTTCCTCGACTGTACGCAAAGGATGGTGGGGTCTCTTTAATGCTTTAAGTCTCTTGGGTCAGTACATATTCTGATTTCATCTAAGCTTTTCTTATGAGTGCCTACCATGGAAGACACCTATTCATTTGGTTCTGTAACTGGACAAATCACACCTTGCTGCACCATTTTTATCTAACTGGACTTTGATTCTAGCCTGCATAGCTATTGGCACTCTTCTGACCACTGGACTGACCTCTGGGTCTAATTTCATGGAGTATACAACTTGAAGTTTACCTAGCTTGTCTTCGAAAATATTAGCATACTCTGAGAAAATATCATTGGTGAAACTGGAACTAGGACATGTGCTTACATGATGGACTTCTTTGGTAAAAGAAAGTAGTTTTATTTTTAAACTGTCTCTGAGACCTAATAATGACTGTACAGGTCTTTTGACTATATAAAATTGCAAGCTGTAACTGTTCCCAGCTGATCATCATGAAAGCACTACTGAGCCTTCGGTTTGAATCTCTTCACCTCCATAAGCAACAAACTTCACACATATGGCCAAATTAAGTTGTTTACCAGCTGTTACTCTAGCAAATATTTCTGCTGACATAACATTGCACTTTGAACCAGTGTGCACTTTGAGCTCTGTGGGTTTAACATTAATCAGGACAGTACAAAACAATGTTTTTTTTGCCAACAAATATACTGCATTAACCTTTTCACCAACCACTGATGCACCATCTACATAGAAAGTAGAGTTGTAGCTTTCTATATAATCAACTTGCTTTTTTGAGTAACCTTTCTTAATAATAATTAAAGGAGGCTTGCTTGATTCACAAAGCTTTTGAAAGTGGTTCCATTTTTTACACTTGTGGCATTGCTGACCAAATGCTAGGCACGTTTCTCTTTTGGACTCGTGATTGGCACCACAGTTACGACAATTAACAGTGAGATTTTACTTTGGTTTTGCTGACTCACCGTTGTGCTGCACTGAACATGTCCGTTTTACTGAGCTAGTCTTAGAACTTGCTGGAAAGGTATGGGCTCTCCCTGGAAATCCCGCAGGGGCTGCAGCTGCCATGTGCTTAGGCCTGTTTCTGTTAGCCACTTGCTGCATGCTGTCTACGTTTGCTCTAGAGACTGCTGAAACTATGCTCTTATCATTTGCAAGCATGTTTGTGTGCCTTTCTATAAGCTTAGGCGTTTGATAAATCTCAGTGGCTTTGCTCAGCGTTAAATCACTGTCTCGAAGTAAAATCTTTCTCACTGCAGCATTATTAGCACTACACACAAGCCTGTCCTTTATCAGCTCATCTTTCAAATCACCAAATCTGCACATTTTAGCTTTGTTTCTCAAGTCAGTAATGTAAGCACGAACTACTAAAACCGCGTATCAAACAATATGAAAACACAAAACCAGATGCGTTTCGAACCAGCTGGTAATTGAAGTGCTCAGGAACAGAATTCCAAAAACCAAAATCACGGAATGTAATCCAAAAGCAAGCACTTTATTTAAGCTCAATCCAACAGGCTTTTCGTCAGAACCAACCCGACTTCTATAGAATAAACAGTTTCAGTAATGTAAGCAGCAAAAGTTTCTCCTGGCTTTTGGTCTCTTGTATAAAATAAGTGCCTCTCCAGTGTAACATTTGTCTGGGGGTTGTACATTTCTCTAAATTTACGTTTGATGCACTCCGGGTCCTCCCTTGATTCCGCTTTTACAACAATATGATGTTTTTCCCCTTACAAATGAACGCGATCTTTCAATGGCTTCTGACCCCTCTAAATTAAGCAGAATAAATGCCCTCATATGTGCTTTTTTATCAGAAAAAGTTGCTTGTATGAGAATATCATATATTCCTGCTCACTCTCCCAATTCTCTGCAATATTATAGTCAAACACAAGTGCACCGGGTCTGTGAAATGCCTCTGCCATGCCAGCACACAGTAATAAAGACCCTTGGAGTTATGTGCAAACATACACATATATACATCAGAAATCTGTGCCAGAAACTTGTAATTACGCTGAACAGCACAATAGACTCTCCAAAATAACTGCACTTTGTGAAAGAAGTCTCCATAGCACAAGAACACTTTGAAATCACTGTACTCTGCAAAACCAACCTTATCAGTGTAAGAAGCACTTCAAAATGACTGCACTTTGCAAATGAACTGCACATAGCACAAGAAACTTCTTGAAACGACTCTGTTCTGACAGAACTTTGCAAAATAAATGTATTTTGCACACAGTAAACTCTTCAAAATAATCGTACCATAATGCACACATTGCAAACACTTTGCGCACACTGAGAAACGTCAGACAACTCTAGTTATACTTTGAATAGCTTTAGTCAATACAGAATAGTAGCTCATATAAAAAAAATGTGTCCGTTTACTAAAAAAATGCATTTGCTTTCCTTTTCCATGCTTATTTTGCCCTTTTATTGTACTTGTTATGCTCATTTGACTTCTGTCATGCTCATTATACTTTTCTTGTGCTCACTTGTTATTCAAATCAGTAGTAGTTCTGAACGCTCTCATAAGTATTTTGAATAATTTTATCAAATGTAGTGATTTCAAACATTTAATTTAATCAATAATACATTTTCTGCTTTTCGTTTGATTTAATAATGTGTTTTGTGCTTTGCAAATGCTTCATATTGATGTTCTTCGTGTTTCACTGTTGCAGTCATTGCATTTGGGGAAATCTGCTGGCAGGTTGCCCTCAGTCAGCCTGAATTCCAAAGTCTTGGGTCCTGCATCGGTTGCGGTCTCCTTTTCCATGACGTCAGATCGTCAGGGGTATAAAACAAGCAGCCAACGCCATTTTCTTTCAGTCTTTCTTGCCATGTGGTGCCCGAAGCAGAAGCATTTCGCAAGTGCCAGTCAGCCGACTCCTGAAATATTCGAGTTTGAGTTTCAGAACCAAAGTCTTCACTAAAGCTAAGTACACCATTGGGGAAACTTTTTTCTTGCTCCATACCGATGTCAGAAAAAGTTAATAATTGTATTACTTGTGGGAAGCAAATACCTCCTAAGGATTTCCATTTATACTGTATTCCTTGCCTAGGCCCTGATCACAACGTGCCTGGCTGTCGGTTTTGTGCTAGATTTAACCAACGCACTATTAAGCGTCGGTATATTTTTGCCTCAAAGTATTTTGGAAACAGATTTAACTACCCAGAAATGTCGTCTGATGGCAATCCAACTACCGGAGTACATAAAAAACGCAAAGAAAAGGACAGAGACAGACAGTCAAGGTCCAAAACTGATGACAAAGCTTCTCCTAAGCCAGTCGTCGGTTCGCCGGTACTCAGTGAGGCACTTTTGCAGCCCCTGATACCCACTACTTTCGAGTCACAGGCCCCTACCAAGACCTATGTGGAGTCCGGCACGCCGCTTGATACTGAAAGTATTGGTCCCACGGATGTATCTCCCTCTGATGGGTCCAGAGCCGCTGAGCAGGCACCGGCTTCTGAGGGTGTATTCGGGCCTCAACATTTTTATATCAAACCGACAGCTGCAAAACCAAAGACAAAGAAAACTTCTAAAACTAAAAAAACGACGCATGAGCCACGTGCACAGGCCGCTATGCCTAAAAAACAGATGATCAAAATGGCTGAAGACCTTATTACTTTGATCAGGGGTTCCCATCCCCCTCCTGATAAGAGGCCTAGGCAAGACACTGATTATGAATCTTCAGATCAGGTTTCTATTTCTTCTGATTCCTGTTCTGATCAGGAATTATCTATACCTCCCTATGAGGATTCAGATACAGAGGAGTCTATATCATCTGCATCACCTCCTGAGGATTATTCATTTAGAGAAACCTTGCATACTTGGGAGCATTTTCACTAGGAGAGTCAAGATTTCTCAATCAAAAAAGAGGCTCAGGGATTTCCTCCTCCTCCCTCAGCACAGACCTTTAGCCATACCCCCTGTTTTAGACATTGTGGATGATGTGTTTTCGGAGTCAAGCTTGACCCCTGCCTCCTTACCTCCGGCTCCCAGCAAGCCTGACAGATATTACAGGGTCCCTGACTCGCACAACTTTATTTAGAAACCCTGCTGCTGATCCTGAAACTATTTCACAGGGTCCAAAGGGAGTTAAGGCTTCTACATCAAAATATCCTGCCCCCTCTGACAGAGATTCAAGGGCACTGGATAGATGGGGGGAAAAGGTTTATACATCTGCAACCTTGGCAATTAGGGCCTTAGACTGCCAGTTTCATATGCTCAAGTATCAAAAGCATGTTATGGGTTTGCTGAAACAGAAAATTATGTTGATTTCTGAATGTGCAGAAAATAAAGAATTGCAGGAATTATTGCATGCGGCTGAAGAAGTTGGAAAGCATACTTTGCAATGTGGTTCTGATTCCTTAGAGGCCTCCTGCAGGGCCGGAGTTACTGGATCTGTGATTAGGAGGCATGCCTGGCTAAAAGAGCAAAATTTGCCTGATCATGTTAAAGCTAAATTACTGGATGCACCTTTACAGCATGATACTCTGTTTGGTTTTAAGGCAGAAGAGGTTTTAATGAAAATGGAAAACAAAGCTAAGTCTATGTAAACTGTAAAATACTTTTTACAAGTGCAGCCACCAAGATTCAGTAGACACTGGCCTACAAAAAATTGGACCTTTCCTGTGTCAGACACAGCCCAAAGGGGCAAATCCAGATGCCCTAAGGGTTCCAGATACCAGGCGCAAGATTCTTACAGGTCAAAGCAATGGGGTGCTTCTACCTCCAAATCTGGAGGAGATAAAGTGCAAACCTACAGAAAAAAGTCCCAATGACTTCCCTCTTGACTTCACCAAGCACCCTTAGGGGGAAAATTAGCACTTTTTGCTCAAAATTTGCAGTTAATAACCCAGGACAAATGGGTGCTAAGCATAGTACCACAGGGGATACAGATTCCATTTCCATACTCTGCCAATGGCAAATGGTTGGCTAGATCTGCCAAAAAATCAATGGACAGCGGCACAAAAATAGGTTACGTCCCTCATGAATATAGGGGCCATTCAGCCAGTACCAGAACAGGAAAAAGGACAAGGTTTTTACTCGACTGTTCTTGGTACCCAGAAAGGACAAGGCCTGGCGGCCAATACTGGATTTATCGATTTTGAACAAATACCTGGACATTCCAAGATTCAAAATGCTGACTTTGCAGCAGCTTCTGCCCATGCTGGGCAAGAATGCTTGGCTGATGACATTAGACCTAAAAGAGGCATACCTGCACGTCCCAATAAGGCAGTCCTGCAGAAGATACCTCAGATTCAAGGCTGGACAAATCCATTACCAATTTTCTGCACTGCCGTTTGGCCCATCTACTGCACCCAGGGTCTTTACAAAGTCCATGGCACCAGTAATTGCTTTTTGCAGACAAAGAAGTATACAAATATATCCTTACTTGGACGACTGTCTCATTCAAGCAGAGAACAAGGACATTCTTCTTCAACACTTGGCGTTTGTGAAAAAGCTTCTAACATGCCTAGGGTACACAATAAACGAAAAGAGATCACAACTGGTACCCTCTCAACAGATAACATTCCTGGGTGCAAGCTTGAATACAACTGCCCAGATGACTTGCCTCACGCCAGACAAAGGCAACTGACTACGTACTTCAAACTGATGGCAACAAAAACCCAGTTATCTGCAAGACAAACTGCAGGCTTTGGGCTTCCTGGAATCCTGCATTCTACTGATTCCATATGCAAGACTGCATATGAGGAAACTTCAGTGTTACCTAAAAAGTTTATGGAGTCAACATTGCCAGTCTGGAAACAATGATTCCTCTCATTCCCTGCCTACAGCAGGAGTTTCTGTGGTGGGCAAAAGCATGTCACCAAAACATGGGACAAGCCTTCACTCTACCCCCTGCCAGCCAAACCTTAACAACAGATGCATCAGATTATGCCTGGGGGGGGCACATGGCGGGAAGATGCATTCAGGGCATATGGACCCCAAAACAAATGCATCTACATATCAACCAAAAAGAGATGCTAGCTGTACAAAATGCCCTGACAGCCTTCAAGGACTTACTTCATCCAGGACAGCCTTCAAGGACTTACTTCATCCAGGACAACTACTGATAAAGACAGACAACACCACGGTTATGTGGTATATAAACAAGCAGGGAGGCACACTCTCATACCCCCTTTGCAGATTAGCCATGGCACTGTGGGACACAGCTTTGACTTATCAAATACACCTTCAAGGTCAATTCCTGCCAGGAAAACAAAATACTCTGGCAGACGATTTAAGCAGAAACCTTATGGACCCTCACGAGTGGAAACTAGATCCACAAGTCTTCAGCATGATGATAAAGAGATGGGGGAGCCCGGACATAGATCTATTTGCCTCTCCTCAAAATTATCAGTTGAAAAGATTCTGCACAAGGACTTATCACAGACAAGCATGGAAAGTGGACGCCCTATCCTTTGGTTGGAAAAACCTATCAGTTTACACTTTCCTCCTCTGCCTCTTCTTCCCAGGGTCCTACTAAAAGTCAGACAAGAGGAACCAAAGATGATACTGATTGCCCTGAACTGGCCCCACCAATACTGGTACCCAATCCTAAGTAACTTGTCTCAATACCCAGCTTGGACCTTACCTCAACTACTGTCCCAGCAAAACAATCAGATCCTGTACAATCAACTCCAGACACTGAACCTGGCAGCATGGCTGATCGTGTAGTTATACAAACAACTCCTCTCAGTAAAGCTGTGATGGATGTCATTTTGGAAGCCAGAAGGCCTGGTACTAGAAAATCTTATTCTGATAAATGGAAGAGATTCTGTGCTTGGAATCAAGCACAAGGAACTGATACAGCAGAACCAAATATTCCTCGGGTATTACAATGCTTGACTGAAATGCTTGACAAAGGCCTATCTTTCTCATCAATTAAAATCCATGCCTCTGCCATTTCGGCTCATTACAATACAGAGCCACCAATCTTTTCTTATCCTTTACTAAAGCAGTATCTTAGAGGAGCCAAAAATTGAAGGCCTCCAAGAAGATCATCAATACCTGCATGGGACCATAATTATGTGTTGGAAAAGCTCACCCTGCCTCCATTTGAAACAGCTGCTACTGCTGATAAATTCTTATCATGGAAAACAGCCCTGCTACTAGCAATTACTTCAGCAAGAAGAGTCTCAAAGCTACAGACCCTAATGGCCGTGGAGCCTTTTATCTTATTTTCCCAGGCAGGGTGTCTTTGAGGACAAATCCTTAATTTATGCCTAAGGTGGTTTCCAATGTGGCCCTTAACCAAATTATTCACCTGCCAACCTTTTATCCAAATCCACAGAACAAGGGGAGAGAATTCTGCATTCTTTGGACATACACAGACAGCTAAGATTCTACTTGAGCAGGACTAAAGCTCTAAGAAAAACTGAGCAATTACTAGTGGCATATGCTGCAGGATCAGAAGGAAAGGCTATTTCAAAGCAGATTATTTCAAAGTGGATAAGCCACTGCATTCGTTTCTGCTACTTACACCATGGTAAACCTTCACCCAGGGGCATTAGGTCTCATTCCACCAGAGCTGCAGCTACTTCAGCAGCCTTTCTCAGAGGAATACCAACCAAAGACATTCTAGAGGCTGCTACTTGGAGTTCTGTTCACACCTTTACAAAGCATATCATTTGCCTCAAGTCCAGGGCAGGCTTTGCCACTGCAGTTCTGCAGGGCCTTATAGCCACACCTAATGCTGTTTAGCTCCAGCCTCCCATCCATAGCTTTGGGATTCTACCCAAATGTAGTGACTGCAACAGTGAAACACGAAGAACATAGTACAGTTGTGTACACTTACCATAAATGTAGATGTTCGAGTGTATTCACTGTTGCAGTCCAGGTTACCCGCCCGCCATCCCCCTTTCATTCTTGAGTTTATCTTTCCTTCTCTGTCTTCTACAACCTGTGTGGTGTATTTGCTTGTAGAGGAAGGTAAAGTTTGTATTGATGCATGTATATATATTTTTATATATAGATTTTTTTGCTACCTTTTTGGGGGCACCTGACATCTGGGGCAAGAAAAACTAAAGAAAATGGCGTTGGCTGCTTGTTTTGTACCCCTGATGTCATGGAAGAGGAGACGGCAACAGACGCAGGACCCAAGACTTTGGAATTCAGGCCGACTGAGGGCAACCTGCCAGCAGATTACCCCAAATCTAATAACTGCAACAGTGAATACACTCGAACATGTACATTTATGGTAAGTGTACACAACTGTACTTTTTCTTTATGAAATAAATCATTTATGCGAGTTTTTAATTACCTGAAATTCGTTTCTGACATTTTTCATTGGTTTGACCAGGTTGGGATGAAACTTCTAACACCATGTTGTTCAGATATGCCACTTCTGACACCATGTTGCTTGTCCGGTCAGGATAAAACAGAGAAACAGTTGTGGGTTTGGTTCAAGCAGCTTTATTGCATACAAACACATCAAGGTTGAGGCTTAGTAACTTAAACTTATAAATAGACTGACTGCCGCACTCATACATGTTAACACTGTGGCTGTTCACTCAAAATGGCACTGCTGCCTGCACGTGCTCTCTATTTATACACACATGCCCTCACTTTGAAATCCTTCTTAAAGTCGCAACACACGCTGGGTCCTACAATCAGTGTTATGTCAAGGCATTCCACTAGGCACCAGCTGTTTGCATTCCATGGTGGTTCAGGAATATAGCCAAACCTGCTACCTGTGCCACAACAACCAGCTCATCAAAACATGATGTTATCACTTTGGACTTGCATTGCAGGAGCAGTGTCTCCTTTTGATGTTATTGTCTTCTAGATGTTCTAGTGTAAATTCTCTCCCTCTCTCTCCTGCTTTATAAATTCTTTTTAGATGCTACCTAAGTGTTCACTCACTGTAGTTGGTCCCTCATAGCAAAGTATAGCAAGTATGTTTACATTTATGGTGGCAAGCACTAGCTGTGACTGTACATGCTTCAAACAAGGATTTTATGGGGGGGGGGTCCCCTGCCCACATACAATGACCTGAGAGTCCACTGAATTAAGTAAAGGAATACAGGTGGAAAGAAAGCCCTGCCTGTGTGACCCATATAAAAAAGTAAATTGTTGAATAGAATTAGTTTAGGTTGATTTTCACTAGGGTCCTCAGAGTTGGGTGCATTGTTCCCTCCTCCTTTCTGTCGGTCTTGAGATTGTCCAGCTTCCATGCTGTGACAGCTAGAGCCCTTTTGAGTAAGCTTCTCTCTAATTCTATAATCCTGCCAGTAAATATATTTTCTTGCACTTAGGATCTCACGTTAAGTGGAGGTCAAAAACTGGTGATCTTGGTGGTGCACAAGTCTCTTAAACTTGGCTGGGGACATTGCATGGACTATATACATTATATATGCCCCAAGCATGGTCATCATGGAGATGTTAAGAAGAGCCTTTAGACAGAAACTACATGAAGAAATATACCCACTTGAATGATATTTGCACATTTTAACCAGGTAAAGGATATACCCACATTTTCTATGCACTGCAGAGGGTCTCGTTACAGAGTGCATGAGCTTAGGCAGTAAAAGTGTGCATCTTTTTCCCCCATGCGAGTATTTTTTTTTCCTCTGCACATAATTGCTGTATGATTTTACACAGCACTGCATGGAGTTGATTGAAAAATGTTAAAGATATAGCCAACCTACTGGCTGATAAATTCAGGTGTATCTTTACCCCTCTTACACCTCCATCCGTCCTTCAAAATATACCTGCAACTGGCTTGCCTCCAGCTATCACACAAGACCAAGTCCTAAAAGCACTAACACAATTTGAAAAATAGTGCATCGATGGGTTCTGACAATATCACTGGATGCATCTTAAGTAGCATGAGACGCAATTTGGCCACCCCCTCCCAGCAACACTGTTCAGTGTCAGCCTCCATGCAGTTTTTATACCAAGCGAATGGAAAGCATCTACAGTCATTCTCCTGTATAATGTAGGACCCTCTGTAGACATACAAGTCTGACATGTCAGAATGACCTGTCATGGAACTAATCAGTAAGGACATAGGGAACCTCCAAACACTTTACCATCTCTGTTTGGATTCGTCAAGGGCAGGTCTTGCTTTCTCAATGTGGTGGACTTTTTGAAAAGGTCATCAAAGCAATGGATGAAGGTAAAATGATACATAACTGCATACCTCAACCTGGCCAAGGCGTTTGAGAGAGTCCCCCAGTCAGACATAGTAGAAAAGCTAAATAAACTGGGAATAAACCTCTGTGTCACCCAGTGGATTGCCATCCGGCTCACAGGATGCAGGAAATCCAAAATAGGAGATGTTACCTGCACGAAGAAACAAGTCACCAGTGGAGTCTTCCAGAGTTCTGCACTGGGAACTCTCCTGTGTACATCTACTTCTCTGAACTAAAAGCCAGTACTGAAGGGCTGTGGCTGGCTACGTTTGCTGATGACTTCAAGCTAGGAGCAGCCAGAGTCCCCAAATGACATGGCCATCCTACAGGAAAGTTTGTCCCAAATAAATAACTGGTGCCAAATTCATGGACTGAAACTTAAATGACAAAGAATGCATTATTGTATCCTTTGGGAAGTCATCTACTCCAGGGAACTACCACATTGACAGTACACCACTAAAAGTTGACCCAGTTGTTCGGGATTTGGGAACTTATGTGGACAGTGACCAATCTTTTGACCAACATGTCTACTGCTGTATTACTTCTGTATTGTCCAACTTATAAGCAAGGGGGTTATGTCTAGATCTAGGGATGCCATTGTTCCACTTTACTCTGCCTTTATTAGGCCAGTCATTGAGTATAATGCTTCCTTTGGCATGTCTGTCCAAGCACATGCAAAAACTAAAATGCTGCAGAGATACCTTACTAGAAGGATACAAGGATAAAAAAAAATCTTACATGGACCGTCTCAAAGCCATGTCACTATACTCTGTATCCTACAGAGTGCTAAGAGATGACTTGTGTCCGGCATACAACACATCCTCCAACCCAATATTGATGGATTTACTGCACATCAGCAAGTCATATGTTGTCAAATCCTGGAAACTATCGCCCCATAAGCCTGACTAGCTTGCTCTGCAAAGCTATGGAAAGGATCATCATGGACCTCATAAATAAAGATATTGGGGACCTACAGACACTGGATCCTACCCAGTTTGGCTTTAAGGGCAGATCCTGCCTCTTAAACCTGGTTGATTTCTTTGAAACAGTCATCAAGGCCATTGATGAGGGGAAGGTGGTCCACACAGCCTACCTGGACCTTGCAAAAGCCTTCGATACAATACCACACTCGGGCATTATAGATAAGCTCACCAGCTTAAATATAAACCCCTATGTCACTAGATGGATTGCAAACTGGCTCAAGGACAGAACCCACATGGTTAGAATTACTGGAGCCATGTCAGACTCCAAACCAGTTACAAGTGGTGTCCCACAAGGCTCAGTCCTGGGACCTCTCTTGTTCGGTATATATTTCTCGGAGGTACAGGCAACACGGAAGGACTGTGGCTGACCAAGTTCGCAGATGACTGCAAACTGGGCGCCATAATCGACTCTCCAGCCGACACAAGCATCCTCCAAAAGGGTCTCATAGAAACAGACAACTGGTGCCAGAGCCATGGCCTCAAGCTGAATGCCAAAAGTGTATAGTCATCCCTTTGGCAAAAACAAAGTGCCACAAATTACCACATAGGTGGTAATCCATTAAGTACAGAAGAAGTAATTAGGGACCTGGGGACCCAAGTTGATAGTAACTCTCATTTGACAACCACGTGGCCAAAGTGGTTAGAAAAACATTTTATATAGCCCACCTAATCATGAAGGGATTCACATCTAGATCAGAGGAGGTCATCGTGCCTCTTTACTCATCCCTCATCAGGCCCATAATTGAGTACAATGCCCCTCTTGGGATGTACCTCACCAGACACCTGCAGCAACTGGAAAGACCCCAAAAGTACCTCACCAAGAGGATCAAAGGGCTCAAACAGATGCCATATGCTGCCTGGTTAAAGAAACTCCAGCTCTACTCAGTGGCATACCGCCTGTTCAGAGGCGATCTGTGCCTGACGATAAAGCCATGTCCAACCCGGAATTAATGGACATGCTGCACCTCAGAAAATCCAAATCCCATCAAGCTACGCGCTCAAGAGACTTGAACTTCAGCACTGAAATAAATAGGACATGCTGGAGGGACAGATTCATAACCCAGAGGCTCCGTTCACTCTGGAATAAAATTCCAGTCCAGGTTAGGCAGAGTCCCTCATTGACTCTCTTCAAGAGGAATCTTGATGAGTGGATGGGAGATCGTAGGTTTACCCCGGGTGTCACTTCTGTGTCACTGTTAGACAGAGGCACAGTATACTAACCTCGAAAAAGGGCATAGCAAAATAAATTTAAAATGGGTGGCGAAAGCCAAACACATTCTGGCTAGGCTTATAAATGCCCTAGGGAAGATAGCCTAGTATGAACCTAAGAAATATGCTATCTAAGGATCTAGACCTCTTCTGCAACATTAACAGAACTGTTTTGTGGGACAGGCTTATCTCACAGAGGGCACCGCTGCTCTGGAACAGACTCTCCATTCATGTGTGGCCTTCTGAGCTGTTGCCTGTCATATGTTTTTTTTTTTTTTTTTTTTCTGGATGACCATTTTTATACAGTATTTCACTTCTTGTCCGGGCAGAATATTCTAACATTAGTATAATCTTCAAAGCAGGATTTTAAAAATGGACAGCAAATGAACAGTGGTTTAAGGTATATCACCTGTTGCTCACAGATGTCTAGAAAATATGGTTCTAGGCCAAACAAAGGTAAATGTTTCATTTTACAGGTCTTGCTAATACAGTCTCTTCCTTCTGCAAGATATATTCTCTTGCCTATATTCTCAAATCAGCAAGCATCTTGAGTTTGGATTTCAGTTTTACATCTCTTCTTTTATAACTTTTTCAGACACTATAAGATTTATATGGAAATTCATCACTGAGCATCATGCTAGCAAGTTTTGCCCCATAACCTCTGGGATGTGCCGGACCTGCCTGACAGCTCCGCTGCTTTTTATCTACATGTCCATTTCTTTCCACTGGAGGTGAGAATCGGGCATAATCAGCTTTAAGGAGAGTTCTGCTGTTCATGAATTCTTGCCCAGGGACACATTTATTTCACCTT
This sequence comes from Protopterus annectens, assembly GCF_019279795.1. Classification (NCBI taxonomy): domain Eukaryota; kingdom Metazoa; phylum Chordata; order Ceratodontiformes; family Protopteridae; genus Protopterus; species Protopterus annectens. The sequence goes on from NC_056746.1 coordinate 575,948,854, forward strand.
GTGGTGAGAGTTGGGTGGCAGAAAGAGGGCCAGCTGTTGGGTTAATCAGAGCTACCTACACTCCTCCTTGGAGCTGCTCTTCCCCCTACCGCAGCTCAGTTGAGTTGCTTTCAGTACAGCTTGCTGTGATAGGCAGGTCTCTGCACTCTTGACTTCCTCATTCAGTGTACTTGCAGTGGGCTTTTAGCGTGTACTAGACAGACGCATACTCCATGAGTATAACACCCAGGCAGTAAGCCTGGGTCCTCTTCCTTCCCTAGGATGGGTGAGCCAGCCATGGCCACTCATTCCATTCTTCACTGCATCCCAACTGTTCCAGCATATGCGCCACTAGTCACTCTGGTCATGTGCATCATAGTTAGGGCTTCATCACTCTACACCATAGAGCCAAGCACACTGGTAGTTTTTGTGGCTGTCCCCTGTATCATCAATTACCCTATGGCCATAAAGAGTCACCATTCTGGATATCATTACTTGCTTGTCACAGAATATATTGCATTTTGAGATGAGGGGGCACATTATTAAATTTTGTAGTCTGCAGTACTCTGGACTTTACAAAATCTTTGTCCAGCAATGGAATTGCTACATGAGCTGATGTAGTTGTAACCAGCTTCACAACTAGGAATGCTGAGTATTCTTGCATCTTTACAAGTAAATCATCTGTTTCAGCTATGCCAGTAGTCTTTCAGCTTTTCCCGGTTAGGGGTCGCCACAGCGGAACTCCGGTCCGCTAATTGGCAGTAGATTTTTACAGTGCTGAGTTGCCAGCCCAACACCCAACCTTCAAAGAAGGCACACTCATTCACACATGCACCTACCTGCATGTCTTTAGCTGTCACTCAACCACGGGGAGGACATGCAGACTCCACACAGAAGGCGCTCTAGCCGAGAATCGAACGGGAGAACCTCCTGTATTAACATTAATTAGTGCAGTTTTATGGACAGGTGCAGTCTCTTGTTTTGATGGGCTCTAGCATGACTGTGGGGTTTTTTTTTCTTTCTGTACTTCTGCTTTTTTCAAAGTCTCTGCTCTTGACATGGCATGTTCTTTCATCTCATTTATGATATCTTCTGTAATATTCTCTGGCTCTTCCCTTTCTGTCTGCCAGTCATGTAGTATCAGTTCAACTTTTATATTCATTGAACAAGATTACAGTCCCTCTAGTACATGGACGTGGCCTTTTTTTACCGTTTCAGATTTGTTTCTACAGTAAGAAAAAAAAGTCTCTCTGCTGTTAGCGTTTTCCACAGTGGCAGTCCTGCTCCTTGCAGAACTTTTTGTTACTGCTTTTTGTTAGAGTTTAATGTAAGTGTGTGGGAAGATGCACACGAGGGCAGGCATTGCTGAGTTTTTATTTTGTATTTGTTAATTGGGCTAGTGTTCTTACTCGCCGTAGATGCATTTCAGCTTCAGTGCAGGAGTCCAGCATGAAAAAAAAATTTAGAATGGTACAACATATGACAAGCTACTGTTTAATTGCTGTTGCTTTTTCTTACGTATTTGTAAGTGAAAGGTTACTTAATTGAATGTAGTCTCTTTACCTTTTAGTCGGTGTATTTTTCTGTTTTTAATTTGTTGCCATTTTTTATGGCTCTCTGATTTTTCTTTTACTCTTTTATTTTATTTTTTGTATGGCATGTGAACTTTTAGTCTGCTTTTTATTTATTTATTATTTTATTTATGCTTTCTAAATTGGCCGTAGGTGTGAGTGCATGCATGTGTGTGTGCCTTCCGTGGAAGGTTAGGTGCCGGGCTGGCAACTCGACACTGTAAAACTCTACTGCCAATCATGAATGGACAGGTGATCTGCTGTGGCAACCCCTAACCGGGATAAGCCGAAAGAAGAAGAATTATTATTTTATTTATGCTTTGAGTGGGCTAGCCCCATTAGGCCAGTAGCCTGTCTTCAGGGCAGACGCAAGGTGATATTTACACTACTAGGGAAAAATTGGTCTCATCCGTAGGACAGCACACTCAGTGTAGCACCCCTTGTGCTGCACTGCAGTCAATCTGACTGGTGTGAAATACAACCTGCAGACGTCTGCACCAAAGGCAAGTTCATAGATTAATATTAGGCTGACTGCCCTCTTGGGCTCTTCTAAGCCTAGCTAATTAACCCATGTGAGAATCACACCCTGCACCTTGTGTCTGTAAGGTAACCACCTTAACCATTATACCAGCCTCCCACAAAATGTCTTGTTGCTGGATTCAGACCTTTAACAGCTGTGCAATCTGTTGTGCCACTGACACTGCTGCTTTGATAAGGTGCCCTGGAGTGCAGGCAGTAGATACATCAGCATAAAATAGTGAAGAACTGTAGTGGGGGTGCCACTTGAATGCAAAAATGTTTTTTTTTTTTTTTTTAAAGTAAAATGTGTTTATTTTATCAAAACTGTCACAGAGCATGCTACATTTAATCTGTCCATTATTTCTTACTCTTTCCTGTGTGTTTACCTGCTACTTTACTGTTTTCCTAAAATATTTAGATATGTATACATACATTCAGGCTGATTTTAATATGCATCATAAAGAGCATTGGTAAATTGAATGGAACTTGTGTATGTTGTTTCATTTCAAAGGTTCATAGGTGTGTACTAGGCTAATGACCCTGGGGCCTTTACAAGCTATAGGATTACCCTGGCATCGTGCCACCCGACCTTAGTTCCCATTGCCTGTGTCGAGTAGAACCACTGGGGTTATCCCCGGAGTGAATTTTCTATTTCCCGTCCACTCATCAAGATTTCTCTTGAAGAGGATCAGCGAGGTGCTCTGCTTGACATGTACGGGAAGTCTGTTCCATAGCATGGGCAGTCTCTGGGTTATGAACCTGTCCCTCCAGTACGTTCTGTTGATTGTGGTAATGAGGTTGAGGTCTCTGAAGCATGTGGTGCGGAGGGATTGGGATTTATTTAGATGTAGCATTTCTAACAAGAACTGGGTCAGACATGGCTTTGTAAGTCAAGCAGAGATCGCCTCTATGTAGGCGAGAGCCTGTCCATATAGGACAAGTGTTTAAAGCCTAGATCCTCTTTGTGAGGTACTTTTGCGGCCTCTACAGTTGTTGCTAGTGAGGTACATGCCAAATGGGGCATCGTACTTTATGATTGGCCTAATGAGGGAAGAGTAGAGGGAGACAATGACCTCTTTCTTCCTGGATGCAAAACCCTTAGTAATGAGATGTGCCACATAGAAAGACTTTCCGACCACAGTGGCAATGTGGCGGTCAAAACAGAGGTTGCTGTAAGCCTGTGTTCTCAGATTTCTTATAATGCCTTCTACGTTCAGTGGACTTTCAGTGGGCTACTATCAATGTGGTAATTCATGGGAACCGAGTTTTTCCCAAAGAGGATAATGACACATTTTTTGGCATTGAGCTTAAGGCCATGGTTCTGACACTAGTCATTGGTCTCAGTGAAGGTATTCTATAGGATGTCAGCATCACTTGGGGAGTTAATAATAGCTCCCAACTTACAATCGTCTGCGAACTTTGTCAGCCAGAGTCCCTTTGTGTTGGGCCTGGACTTCAGAGAAGTAGATTCCAAACAGGAGACCCAGGACCGAACCCTGTGGGACTCCACTCGTGACTAGTTGGCAGTCTGACTTGGAGTCCGCTACTTTCACACTATGGGTTCTATCTGTGAGTCAGTTTGCAACCCACCTAGTGATATAGGGGTTGATGCCTAGCTTAGTGGGTTTTTCTATGATTCCTGAGTGGGGAATGGTATCAGAGACCTTGGCCAGATCAAGGTAGGCTGTATGAACCACCTTGCCTTCATCCACAGCTCTGGTGACTAACTCAAAGACGTCGACCAAGTTGAGCAGGCATGATCCACCCTTCACACACAACCAAACTGTATGGGATCCAGAGTTTGGAGATTCCCTATATCCTTGTGTGTTAGGTCCATGATGATGCGTTCCATAGCTTTACATGTCAGACTTGTCAGGCTAATGGGGCAATAGTTCCCAGAGTCTGTAGTCACTCCTCCTTTGTGCAGAGGGATGACTGTAGCAGTGCGCCATTTTGTAGGGACAAAGCCCGAGGTGAGGCTGTGATTGAACAGGACACACAGGTGAGGTGCCAATTCACTCTGTAGTTCATGTAGAACAGAGCCAGAGATATTGTCAGGTCCCATAGAAGCTGTATTATTGGCCTTGGACAGTGCTGTTCTAACCTGTGCAGCAGTAATACTGGGTGCCTGGCAATCTACTGGTAATGTGATTGTTCCTTTGGGGGGGTAAACTTGGCACTGAATTTGTCTGCCAGTATATTGGCTATTTGTTGGTTCGGTATAGGAGGTACCATTGTGCAGTAGCTCAGAGCAAATCTGGGTATTGCTGTGGAGATTCTTTACATAACTGTAGAAGGCCTTGTGGTTGTCTTTACTGTCTGCTGCAATTCTGTTTTCATAGCTAGCTTTAGAGGATTTGATGAGGGATCTCAACTTTTTGTTGAGGCTGATAAGGGAGTTTTTCCAGTCTTGGGACTTCATTTTATTCAGTTTCCTCCTCCTGTTGTAGAGTTTGTTTATGGCAGGGGACCACCAGATTGGCTTCCTTTTTTTGGAGGAGAGCATCTTTGTTCTGTTGGGTATGGCAAGATCTATGCGTTTATGAACATGTTTTGTACAGTGCATTGGTGTATGATTTGGCACTCGTGCAACTATTCCCCATTTGCATGGGTGCCGTGAAGTTAGCCACCTCTGTTTTTAGGAGCCAAGCGTTGGCTTTGGAGAAGTTTTTCATGGTGGTTACCTTTGTGGGGGGGGGGGTGGATTTCCAAGGTGATTAGTTTGTAGTTGGATCTAACCATGGAGGAGCTGACTATTGGTGTAGAGCAATGATTGCTCATGTTAGTAATGACCAGGTCAAGGATGTTCCTGCCTCTAGTGGGGGTGAGAACGAGCTGGTCTAGGGCATTGGAATTAATGAACTCCAGGAAACGGGCAAGTGTATTGGTACAGGAGTAGTTTTCCCAGTTAATGGAGGGGTAGTTGAAGTCTCCTAGTATGTGTGTTAGGGTAGACCCTTATATTCTCCAGGGTGCTTAGGAACATGGAGTGTGAGTCTTGCAACATGGTTGGGGACCTATTACAAGCTTTAACCTGAATCGCTGTCTTACCCAGTGTTAGCCGCACCTGAAATATCTCTGATGCGTTATATTGGGCTACCAGTCTGGAGGTGTGTGCATCCTTTATGAATTTGTAAACACCACCCTCTTTGGAGCTTTGGTCCAAGTTCTGGGGGGAAAGGTGTGGAAAGAGGTTGTAGCCTGGTAGTGTAGGGGTGTTTTCTGCTGCCTTGAACCAGGTCTCTGTTACAGCACAAATGTCGACGTTCTCCATTTTAAGGAGTGCTTTGAGCGAGTGCATTTTGAGGTTTAGACTTCTAGCATTGAGTAGCATGACCCTCAGATTGCATTTGTTTGTAGCGGTTACAGTGGTAATTTGGTCTTTGGAACACTGCTTAAAAAAGGCATTATAGGGGTGGCAAGAGCCTTGGCCAGTATCCAGAAGCCCAGGGGTGACGGATGCAGGCCATCTCTGGCAAAGCATCGAGGTCTGTCAATCATGTCATCCCAGGCAGATACTGGATCCCCTTAGAGTGACACCAGAAACGTAGCCAGTTGTTGAAATCAATCATTTTGTCCATGTACTGTGGTATCATTCTGGGTTATGGTAGGATGCTGCTCAGGGCTAGGGTCATAACCCAAGAGCTCCTCCATGTCTCTCTTCATGTAGTCCAGGGAGGTAAGTCTCGGGTCATTCACATGTACAATAACTGAGTCGTATTTGTACCTGTTGAGGGACTGGAGTGCATGCGTTATGTGGTAGATCCTCGCACCTGACAGGCAGCTGACTGTTACTTTTCTCCTTATTCAACCTAGTGAGTGGGACATTAGTGTGCCTCACTATCGAGTCACCTATGACTAGTGTGTTGGGTATGCTGTTCATCTGTTTCATGTACATTCTTTGTACTAAATGTTTTATATTCACTGGTAGATTCTAGTTTAGGAGGACCTGATGAGAGGAATTGGTATAGTTATTACAAGAGCCATTTGTTATCTTTATGTAGATAACATGGGTGATTAAGCTGCTGGGTTCTGCTAACTTAAGTCTGTAAACACTAGTCTGCACTTTTACAGTTAACAGGTGAACATTGTGTAATTTAAACTTTTCAGTTTGTTTACAGTGCTTGTGATTAGGGTGCAGTATCTGTGCAGTTTGAAATTTTGCACATATGATTTGGATGGAAAAATGCTCCATAAACTGACCCGAATCCTAACTGAAATGCTGGTGTCGTATTCCTTATATGTATGTGCTGTGAAGTTTTTTTTTTTTAATCACTTTAATTTTAAGGACTCAGGCAAAAATGATGAGGGCTATGTACACTGGAAAGTAATACGTTTGCATGGTATGTTGGAGTATACTAGGATTTTTAAATTGGAACATTCAATTATTCATGTTGTTTAACCTTCCTGGTAACGTTCTCATCCTTAATTTGTTTGTTCTTTACAGAGTTGGAGTTTTGGAGGATTCATTTACATGCCTAGGCATATTATGTGCCATTCTGTTTTTCCCCATCGGTATCCTTTTCTGCATAGCTCTACGACAGAGGAGGTGCCCAAACTGTGGGGCCACTTTTGGTTAACTGCATCAACAGCAGGCTCTTGGGGCCAAATCAACAATGTTTTTGTATTGTAAATTCTTTAACATGTTCTGTAAATGTTGCGTCTAATGTACAGTTGAAAAATTTATGGAATTATGGTTTTAGATCTGGGATGTATAAATGGTCAAGATATGGGATACCCAGCCATGTGAGAAAAAAACTGTATTGCATGCATATGGGTAGATGGTTATGAAATTTCACTTATTTCTGGTGCCTTTCAGATGATTACATTTTTTGCTTGTTTTGCAGTTATTGAATATATTGCAAGGAACTTTTCATATATTGCATTTAATGCCAAAATGTTCATGTTTTCTCACAATTTTTGTATGGTAATTCTATTGGGGCTTGTGCAAAGGTTGTTATTTTTCTTATTTGGACACTGCATTAAATAACGTAACTGTCTGCATAGGAGTTTAACTTGCCCCAGTGCATTAGCATGAAGCCCCACAGCACGAATGCTGCTTATTTTCCCATAATTCTGTGTTTTGCTGATTGTCATAAGAAACACTGGAGGGCAAGTTGGATAGCTGTTTAGCAGTACACTTGCAAAAGCCTCTAAACTAACGAGGTAGAAGATTATTTTCCATTAACACAAAATTGCTCGGTTATTCACACGAAAAAAAAAATCTAACACAAATGATTAATTACAGAACTGCCATTCATGTCCATTGGGGACCAGTATTGTAACTGTTTATAGAATTTAATGTCTTTGTCAAAGATGTTCATTAAAACAAATACAGAACAGAATTATTAAGGCTTATTTTGCCAATTTTACTTGAGCAGCTTCAAAAACATTGTGTATTTCTTTACTGGACAATCAAGATATTATAAAAGATAACCAGGAAATAAATGTATATTCTGTATACACTACGTTCCATTGTTTCACTAGACATACTGGTAATTACATATATGTAAAATGAATGAATAATATTTAAGTACTTTTAAGTATGTCCAGTTTTATAAATCTTTTGCTAATAAAACTTCAAATTTTGCTGACTTATTTTTGTGGTAGTTTGTCACATATCTGCTTTTCACTTGTACACTTTTAAAGTGCATAACCCAAACCTCAAGTTTTTATTTTGTTATTATTCAGTTATATACTCATTTGCCTGATTCACTTAACAGGTAACGAACTGTTACAGACTGTTTACAATGTATTCATTGGATTTTCTTTAGGACATCTGTACAGTTATGTGAATGGAGTTTTGCAGGCATGCTGGGGGGTGGGACAAGGCGCTTGACTTGCACAGTCAGTGACTCTGGTTTGATTAGTAAGCCTGGTATTGGAAGGCTGTCTGGTTTTGGAGGATGAGACTGAAAAGCTGATCAGAACAGCTTGTCCTTGTGAAGAGTGTGGAGTAAGTTGTCATATTACTGACTTCACTTTAAGGTAACAGTAGCTACACAAAGAACATTGTGTGACCACCTCGGTAGCATACATACAGAAGCACATAAGGATAGTGCCAGTAGGAGGCAGTGTACAAATCTTTCTGTGTGGGTAGGAGGGAGGATAACGTATTTATTTAAGAAAGTCCGACTGGACCATGACTGGCCCCTTTTCAGCAGATACCCAGGGGAAGCTCTATAGTTAACAAATCGTATAAGATGTCATACAGTACAATATAGTGCAGGCAAAATAGCAAATGCTAATGACAAGATATGAAAATTAAGAAGAAAACAGAAGACAGCCTAGACATTACTAAGTAGTCGTGATAAGGTTAAGAACTTCCATTTGGTTAATAGATTTATTTATTTTAATGGAATTTGTTAACCAGGATAGAGCATTGATCACAGTTGATCAGTTTCAGTCCGGACAAGAGCAGCCTTGATGAGTGGATGGGAAATAGAAAGTTCACCCCGGGGATCACTCCAGTGGCTCTACTAGATAGAGGCACTGGGAACTAATGTCGGGCGGCACTATGCCAGGGCACTTCTATGAGCTAGGCTTGTAACGGCTCCAGGGCCATTAGCCTAGCACAACACCTATGAACCTAAATACAGGTTGCGGTAGAGAGTATAGAACAGGTGCAGAGCATTACCACTAGATAAAGAATTGTTTGGTAAGAATATCTTGGGAGTGGCTAAGCTTTTGAGTCTTTTTACAAAATCTAAGCTTTTGGGCTTTCACCAGAAGTCTAACAGGACACTAAAGATTAGGGGACAGATGGACAGAGTTGTAGCAATATTTAGCCAGGAGAAGAGCGGCAAGAGCATAGTTTGGAATCCAGGATGTGGGTTCTAAGGTTTGCTTTGAAGGATTTATGGTTTGTCTTTGGGCTTGAGGGAGAGTATTCCAACATTTGCTTTTATATGAGGACTACATTACTTCATCATGTTTATTGTTTGGTCTATGGACCTGGGCAAGATATCTGTCCTTAGACCTAAGGAATCTAGATGGTGAGTATCACAATATTACTGTCTTCAGTGCTAGACAATTTTTTGGATGAAGAAGTATACTTTGGGCCAGTTTAAGTTGATTGAATTTTTGATGGGTGGGGAATTCCATCCAGTTTAATTGGCTGAGTGCTAGGCAGAGATGATGCCTAGCATTCAACTAGTTTAAATTGGGCAGTGATGGCTTTGACTTGGAAGGTGGGTTGAAAATGTTGCTATTTTATTATAACATTGTATGTGAAGTTGTTCAATCTCGCCATTCATTCTTTACTGATGGGTTCGGAGCCGATCCATCGGTTCCGATACTGCCGTTTGCAAAGCTCAAGGTTTACCAGTAGCTCGAGACCAAGCCCCTTATCCCATGATGCACTCTTGGAATTACCTCAGATCTAGTTTACCGCGGCACGGATCTCAGTGGTTCCAGTTCGCTCAAGCCAGTTTTGAACAAAAAAAACACGTTTTTCGCAAGTTATTCAATACTTTTTTCATATTACTCATTAGAATAGTTTTATAGTAGTTTCTGTAGTTTCTATAAGATCCCTTACCCTTTGTGCCTTTTGAATAGTTAGCTTAGTTAGTGGCCTCGTGTTTGGCTTGGTTGTTTAGAGTGTGTGTTTTCTATATTATTCTAGTTTATCACCTGTTTTTTAGGCATGTTAACTTGAGGCCAAGTGTGGATTTTTGTGATATATCTGACTGAGATCCGTGCCGCGACAAGCAAGCAAAATCTGAGGGTAATGCTACTCCATGCTAGAAATTTAAACCTCAAAATGCACTCACTCGAGGCACTCCTTAAAATGGAGAACATTGACATCTGTGCAGTGACAGAGATTTTGTTCAAAGCTCCAGAGAACAACCCTGCATTACCAGGCTATAATTCATACCACACCTTTCGGCCACCAAACCCGGACCGAAACACTAAAGGTGGAGGCGTGTCCATATTCATTAAGGATATCCATACCTCCAAGCTAGTTGCTCAGCATAATGCATCTGAGATTATACAAGTTCAACTAACTCTGGCAAAACCGCAATCCAGATTGTAGTGTGCAACAGACCCCCCCCCCCCCTCACCTTGCCCCAGGATTCCCACTCTTTTCTTGATACACTGGAAAATATGAAGGTACAACCCAACACTCTAATAATGGGTGATTTCAACTGCCCTACCATGAACTGGGAAAACTACTCGTGTACCAACTCTTTTGCTCAACGGTTTCTGGAAATCAATTCCAATGCCTTGGATCAACTTATCCACACCCCCACCAGGGGCAGCAATATTCTAGACCTGGTCATCACCAACATGGGCGACCAGTGTTCCACACCAGTGGTCAGCTCCTCGTTGGTCAGATCCGACCACAAGCTAATCACCCTAGACATCCACATCCCCGCTCCCACCCCCCCATTAGGAAAACAACCGTAAAAAATTTCTCCAAAGCCAATTTCACGCTTCTTAAGACAGAAGTGGCAAACTTCACGACATCCATGCAGATGGACAGTAGAGGTACGACTGCTGAATCCTACATAAATGCACTTTATAAGCACTTACACAAGTGCATGGATCGTGCTATCCCTAACAGAACCAAGATACTATCCTCCAAAAAAAGGAAGCCAATCTGGTGGTCTTCTACCATAAACGAACTCTACAACAGAAGAAAGAAACTGTTGCAAAAAACCACGCTTGGAGGAACTCCCTGGTCAGCCTCAGTAAGAAGCTGAGATCCCTCATAAAATCCTCCAAAGCTAGTTATGAAAACAAAATCGCCACTGATTCTAAAGACAACCACAAAGCATTCTATAGCTATGTCAAGAATCTCAGTGGCAACACTCAGAGCTGCTCTGAGTTACAGCACAATGACACTAAATATACAAAACCAACTGATATTGCCAACATCCTGGCAGATAGGTTCAGTGCTAACTTTACCCCCCTCTCACCCCTAAAGGGCCTATCTTTATACCAAAAGAATGCAAAGTTCCTGTAATCACGGCTTCACAGGTAAAAACCTCACTCTCCAAAGCCAAGAACACAGCATCCATGGGACCAGACAACATCCCAGGCTGCCTTCTACACGAACTACAGAATGAACTGGCACCCCACCTAAGTTCCATGTTCAGTGATAGCCTCATCTCAGGCTTTGTGCCCATTGAATGGTGCACCGTGATGGTTATCCCACTCCACAAAAGGGGGGCCACAACAGACCCTGGGCACTACCACCCCATTAGCCTGATGAGCCTGGTCTGGAAGGCCATGGAATGTATCATCATGGAACTCCTAAACAAAGACATTGGAAATCTCCAAACTCTGGACCCCACACAGTTCGGGTTTGTAAAAGGCAGATCGTGTCTCCTAAACCTGATGGACTTCTTTGAAGTAGTCACCAAAGCCATAGATGAGGGTAAGGTGGTTCACACAGCCTGTCTAGATCTCGCCAAGGCATTTGACACCACCCCCACTCTGGAATTATAGATAAACTCACTAAACTAGGTATAAATCCCTATGTCACGAGATGGGTTGCCAACTGGCTTACTGACAGAACCCACACTGTGAAAGTAGCAGACTGCAAATCAGACTTCAGACCAGTGGCAAGTAGAGTACCACAGGGTTCAGTCCTGGGTCCTCCCCTGTTTGGTATCTGCTTCTCTGAAGTACAGGCTAACACAGAAGGTCTTTGGCTAACTAAATTCGCAGATGACTGCAAACTAGGAGCCATAATCAAAACTCCTAACCATGTGGACATCCTACAAAAGGGCCACACTGAGACAGATGCCTGGTGTCAGAGCCATGGTCTCAAGCTCAATGCCAAAAAGTGCATAGTCATCCCCTTTGGTAAAAACTTTGTACCCATGAACTACCACATAGGCGGTAGTCTACTTAACACCAAAAGTATGATAAGAGACCTTGGGCCACAAGTGGACAGTAGTCTCTCCTTTGATAATCACATTACCACAGTGGTCAGGAAATCCTTCTACATGGCACACCTCATCACAAAAGGTTTCTCATCCAGAAAAAAGAGGCCATTGTTCCTCTCTACTCATTAGACCCATTATAGAGTACAATGCCCCTTTTGGTATGTACCTCACAAGACAACAACTGGAAAGGCCGCAAAAATACCTCACAAAGAGGATTACTGGCCTCAAGCAGATGCCTTACACAGACCGACTCATACTCCAGCTTTACTCCATCGCATATTTCCTACTCAGAAACGATCTCTGCCTAACATACAAAGCTATGTCAAACCCACATACAAAGCTATGTCAAACCCAGAGCTGTTGGACATGCTCCACTTAAAGAAATCCCAATCGCTCTGAGCTACACACTCTAGGGACCTAAACCTTGTCACCACAATAAACAGAACATGCTGGAGGGATAGATTCCTGTCCCAGAGACTTCCCATACTCTGGAACAGACTACCTATCTATGTCAACCAGAGCTCCTCATTAGCACTCTTCAAGAAAAATCTTGATGATTGGATGGGTAATAGGAAATTCACCCTGGGGATCACTTCTGTGGTTCTGCTTGACAGGGGCACAGGAAAGTAATTTTCTTGGGTGGCGAAAGCCAGGGTACCTTTTTGGCTAGGCTTGTATAGGCCCTAGGGCCAGTAGCCTAGTAGCTACCTATGAACCAAGGACTATGACTTTTAGGCTGTATTTAGGCTTTTGTGGCTTTGTTTATAGTGTTAAGCCTAAAGGATTTTCTGGGGATATGTCTGAGGATAAGGACACTGAAGCAAAGCACTTGAACAGAGAAAACATTGAAAAGACAAACACCCAAAGTCTGGATTCAAGAAATGTCCAGACTGCGGGCAAAAGATGTGTGTGACCGATGGGCATGTTCAATGCGTTTATTGTTTAGGTGCTGTGCATTTGCAGGAGTCCTGCAGTATCTGCCACTCTTTTTCCTCGAGGGTATTATTGGAGAGGAAAAGAAAGCTTGTTGATCGAGGCTTGCTGAAGCATCCTTTTGCCGAAACTTTGAGTGACCAGGATGGGGTCTGCAAGTCCTCCCAAGTCTTCAGGAGACTCCAAGGTTTCTAAAAAGTCTAAACAAAATGGAGGATTCCGGGGCATCTGCTCCACAGCTCTCAGCCAAGTGTTTCCTCATTTCGGAGCTCGCCCACAATTCTGGAGCCGGTCTGTGAGAGACCTGCATCTATACTCCTTCAATCGGCACCGTTGGTGCACTCCTCTAGGTCTTCTGTCAGCCTCAGATTTGGATATGGACCGATTGGTGCCGAAGCTCTTATGGGAACCAGGCCTTGTTAAATTGTTGTCGGCTCCATCCCTAGCTTCGGAACCGAAGCCCACCACCCCGGATTTGACTGCTGCTACTCCGAGCCATACCGGACCTTCGGAGCTGGAGGGGGCCAACCTGATTGTGGATCCTTTGGAGCGGAGACTTGCTCCGGTGTCATCGATTCCATCTATTCTGATGTCCTCAGCGATGACCAGGGACTCTGAGCTGACACTCTCCTGTCGGGTCCAGGGAGGATAGTCGTACCGACTTGGTGCCGATTCTTCCTCTCGGGGCCTCTGCTTGGATGAGCTCTGCTCCTACCTCCGGCTTGGAGCCCATGGCCTCAGTGTGGGAGGGGCTGGCGGTTCCTTCGGGTCCATAGACTCCTTCTCATCGGAGCCATGATGCCTTCGAAGCCATGAGGAGAGCCTTGTCCCCAAAGACATCCTCGATACCAGGTCTGGCCTCTTCTTCCCCCAAAGTGCCTGAGTCCGCTTCTGCCTCTATTGTCCAGGCCAAGCGTAGAGACCCTGAGTCTCAGGTAGCCCCACAGGGTGCCCCTTGCTCTTCTGAGACCTCCCCAGAGGCTCCCACTGAGGAGGTCCCCAGGGAGAGATTGTGCAAGAGGAGACACTTGGACTCCCCACAGGAGCCTTTGTCATCTGACACTGACTTGGATGAGTCAGAAGGATCCCCATGATCCCCCTCTGGGGATATCTCCTTTGCGGAGATGCTTGAGATCCTTAAGCAGAGGGGTGAATGGCAGTCCATAAGCCCTACTGAGGACGAGTCAGTTCTCCTGAAGGCTTTCGGGTCTCAACCTTCCACCTCTTGGGTGTCTCCGCCCTTTGATGAGCTCATGCAGTTGGTCTCTCAGAGGGCTTGGGAGTCACTGGAACCTGTCCCTCAGAGGCCTAATAAGTTCATTTCTGCTCCCGTAGATGAAGCCTTTTTGTCCAAAGGAGTCCCTGTTGATGCCATGGCGGTGGTGACGGCGGCCACCAAAAAGGAAATGTCTGAGACTTCCTCATTAATCCATCCTCCTAACAGTGTATCCATGATCATGGATCGATATGGGAAACGCATGTTTAGTTCAGCGACTTTTACACTCTGATCCCTGAACTATTTGACCCATTTCACCAGACTACAAAGATATCTCCTTAAGGAGTTGGGAGATGCTCTTCAGGATACTGTAGCTGCAGGGGCTTCCGACAAAGTTGCCGCCCAGCTTGCTACCCTACATTCCATTGTGAACTCGTCCATGTGTCTCATATCATATGTAGCCGATGGGACAAGTAAGGCAGCAGGTACAAGAATTGCTCTAAGAAGACATTCCTGGATGCGCTAGTCTTCCTTTGTGGAGCCCTTTGTCTTCATTTGTCAACACCCCTTTTGATGGCTCATCTCTCTTTGGGCCCAAAGTGAGGGAAACTCTGACCAGGTGTGAACAAGAGGGAAAAGACTCTGCCGTCGGAGACCGTTTTTCCACATCTACTCGGCCTTACCCCAAAGGCCAAAGGCGAGGGAAAATGTGGTTCCGAAAAGCCCAAGGACAGACATGGTGAACCCCCCTCTAGGGGCAGAGGAGAGGGTAATGGAAGATGCTACCATCACGGCAGAGGGGGTCTGCAACACCAGGGTGACGGAGATCACTTCTTTGGTCAACCCTATCAGCGCTCCTGAAAGGAGGCCCGGCTGTCGAGCTCTGGAAGCAGTCGGGGTTCACTTCTTTGTACCCAGATGCCTGGCAAGATATAACAAACAGCTGGGTACAAAGTATCATTTCCAGAGGGTATTTCTTACCATTTTCCACTCCACCCACACCCGCAAGGAGAATCCTTCCACCCAGTTACAGGGAACAAGCAACTATAGAGGTCCACAAGTTGCTAGGAAAAAAAGTCATCCAGCCAGTCCCAGCAGACCAAACTCAAGATTCTTTTTGGTTCCAAAGAAAACGGGGGACTGGAGACATATTTTGGACCTCAGCAGATTCAACCAATTTGTGAAGAAAGAGAAGTTCTGGATGGTCACGCTACAGTCTATCCTTCCCTTTTTAGGGAGAGACAATTGGATGTACTCAATAGATCTCAAGGATGCGTACTACCACATAAAAATGGCCAGGCCATCCAGAGATTATCTGCATTTCTGGCTGGGAGCCAATCATTATCAATTTCGAGCCCTACCCTTTGGTCTCACTACAGCCCCCAGAGTGTTCACCAAATGCATGGCAGTTGTCACGGCTCACCTGAGGCGTCTAGGATTCCAGGTGTTTCCATACCTAGACTATTGACTCCTTACCTCCACCACCAGGCATCAACTGATTCAGGCAAGGGAATACACTCCGACACTCTGCAATCACTTAGGCATTACAGTCAACTCAGAAAAGTCTGCCTTGTCGCCATCGCAGCATATCTTCTTTATGGAGAAGAGTTAGACACTTCAACCACCACTCTACGACTACCAATTGAGAGGGTCTTTCTTCTTTGCCAGCATGTCAGCTCATTGGTGTCAAAGGACAGGGCACCAGCAGCAGCAGAAGTTTTAAAAGTATTGAGTTTAATGGCGGCAGCGATCTTGGCCATACCATTAGCAAGGATGCATATGCAGATCCTTCAGTGGCTGCTGTTCACTCAATGGTCTTATCAGGAACTTCCAGTGAATCACATGATTTTAATTATGAACTCTTGCAAGAGAGATCTCCAGTGGTGGTTGACGTCTCTTCATGTAACCATAGGACGCCCCTTTGTACTACCCCCTCCAGTAGCCACTGTGACCACGGACGCTTCCTTGATAGGGTGGGGAGGCATTTTCAGGGAAAGACTACCCAAGGCGCATGGATGGACCAAGAGTCACATCTGCATATCAATGTTCTGGAGATGAGAGCAGTACTTCTGGCGTTGCAGTACTTTCAGGACTCTCTTCTTCTAGGGACGATTGTAATTCAGACAGACAATATGTCAGTGGTCTGGTACTTGAACAAGCAAGGCGGGAAAAAGTCTTACCCCCTTTGCCGAGAAGCCCTCAGAGTTTGGCAGTGGGCTTTCTCCTTCCAGTGCTTTCTGTTGGCAATGCACATCCTGGGGAGTTCAAACGTGATAGCAGACAAACTAAGCAGGGCAATCTTGTTGCCGCACGAGTGGTCCCTCAAACAAGAGATTGTGGACAGGATTTTCTGCAAATGGGGCCAGCTTTGCTGCGATCTTTTTTGCCAGTCACATCCACATGAAATGCAGAAGCTACTTTGCCCTGATTGCCCCTCTGGGAGAACCCCCGAGAGATGCACTCGTACACGATTGGCCCCAGGTCTCCTCTGTGCATTTCCTCCAATCCCGCTAATACCCAGACTTCTACAGAAAGCAAAGTCGCTGGGAAGGACCATCATTCTTATAGCGCCTTATTGGCCTCGGCAGATTTGGTTCCCATTTCTTCATCATCATCTAGATCCATGGATTCTGGACCCAGTTCCGGACCTTCTGACACATCTGTTGGGGGGCCTCCATCCTTCCTTGCAGTCACTGAAGCTAACAGCTTGGCTGCTCCAGTTCCCCTCGTAGCCAGGCTTCATAACATTTCTAATGAGACAAGGCAGATCCTCTTGTCTTCATAAGCTGTCCAAGATTATATCTTGGTAAGTGGAAGAGATTTTCTATATGGGTCTCTAAGCAGAACATTGATCCTTTTCAAGCCCCCTTGACATCCATATTAGAATTCTTGACTATAATCTTTAATAAAGGAGCTGCAGCCACTACAGTTCTGGTCCAGTTGGCTGCTATATCTAACTTTCATATCTGAGCTGACGGGCTAAACATAATGTCCCACAAGTTGTCCAAGGCCTTTCTCAAAGGAACCTTTCACATGAGGCCTCAAGTGAAAACTCCTTATTCTCCTTGGAACCTAAACTTTATGCTGTCTCGTATAATCCTTCCACCATTTGAACCAGAATCATGTTGTGATCTCAAAGTTTTTATCATGGAAAACCATATTTCTGGTGGCTATTACTTCTGCCTGCAGAGTGTCAGAACTTCAGGCTTCATTTATCAGCCCTCCATATTTGTTTTTTCATGCTGATAGAGCATCTCTTAGGACAAATCTCTCCTTTTGCCCAGAGTTTGTTCGGAATCTAATATCAACCAAGTCATTCAGTTGCCAGTCTTTTTCCCTAACCATTCCAATAAACTTGAGTATATGCTGCACAAACTTGACGTTCACAGACAGCTCAGATATTATTTGGACAGAACAAAAGATGTTAGAAAATCAGACCAGCTCTTTGTGTCTTTCTTTGTGTCTTTCTCTGAAGCCAGGAAAGGTATATCAGTGGCTAAAACAATGCTTTCAAAATGGCTATCTGATTGTATCAACTTTGTTTATTCGGCTGCTAATGTTCCCTTACTACACAAGATCAAAGCCTGTTCTACCAGAGCAGTCTCTACATCATCTGCATTCCAAGCCAAATTGCCCCTTGATAACATTTAAGCTGCAGCCACTTGGTCTAAACCTCATACCTTTATCACTCATTACAAAGTTGATAAGGCCTCCAGGCACAGGGCTTCCTTTGGGTCTACGGTCCTGACGAATGTACTCCCGTGAGCCACCCGAGATTGAGGGCGCTAGGGACGCTACCCATCAGTAAAGAATGAACGGCGAGATTGAACAACTTCACATTAAGAAGTTATGTACTCACCATAACGTTCCATGTGAGTTCCATCTCGCCTTCATTCTTACGTCCCGCCCTCCATCCCCCACCTGGCTTATAGTTGATCTAGAGGCTGGTCTCATCCTGGTTACTCAATTTTTCCTCTCTATGGGAGGGTAATTCTCTTACATAGATATAATACACGCAGCAAACAAGATCTGAGGTAATTCCAGCAGTGCACCATGGGATAAGGGGCTTGGTCTTGAGCTACTGGTAAACCTTGAGCTTTGCAAACGGCCGTATTGTTGCCGATGGATCGGCTCCGAACCCATCAGTAAAGAATGAAGGCGAGCTGGAACAACTCGCATGGAACGTTATGTTGAGGACATAACTTCTTATTTAATTTTGTTAGATTGCAAAGTGAGATAGGGAGATGCTTTGTAGAGAAGACCAGAGACCTATTTTTATATTTTTTGCTAGCATTTTGAATGTGTTTAGTATGTGTGACAACCTCAATTTAGTGTTTTGTGCAGAAGATATAGTAAAGGTATTTTTTCTGATGATTTGAGGGTGAAAAGTAGAATTTTGGGAGAGCGGGGCTTGATTTGAGGAGAAGATTAAATTGGAATCAAAAAAGATTTGATGGATTGTTTAATAGTTTGTAATGATGGTGTACTTGGAGCTGATCAGATTAAGTGAAGTTGTCTGCATACTTATATGTTCATAGGTGTACTAGGCTAATGGCTCTGGAGCCTTTACAAGCTTATCCCAAAAAAATTGCCCAGGCACCATGCCACCCGATGTTAGTTCACAGTGCCCTTATCCAATAGAGCAACTGGAATAATCCTTGGAGTGAACTTAGTTTCCCATCCACTCGTCAAGATTCCTCTTGGAGGGCCAGTGAGGTGCTCTGCTTGACATGAATGGGAAGTTTATTCCCGAATATGGGCAGTGTTTGGGAGATGAACCTGTCTCTCTCCAGCATCTGTTAATTGTGGTAATGAGGTTGTGATCTCTGGAGCATGTGGCATGGGGGGATTGTGATTTCTTTAGGTGTAGCATTTTAAGTAGGGCTAGGTAGGACATGGCTTTGTAAGTCGAGCAGAAATCACCTCTAAGTAGATGATAAGAGAGTGAGAACAGCTGACCTAGGATCCTTTTTATGAGGTACTTTTTGTGGCCTCTCCAGCTGTTGTAAGCGTCTGGTCAGGTACGTGCCAAACTGGGCGTTATATTCAATGGCTGGTCTAATGAGGGATGAGTAGAGAGGGATGATGACCTCCCTCTTCCTGTATCCGAAATCTTTGGTTATAAGATGTGCCACGTAGAAGGACTTTCTGACCACAGTGGCAGTGTGGTCGAAGGTGAGGTAGCTGTTGACCTGGGTGCCCAGATCTCTTATGGCCCCTTTAGTGTTCAGTGGGCTCCCATCAACATGGTAATTCGTGGGAACTGAGGGTTTTTTTTGGCATTAAGCTTCAGGCCATGGTTCTGACACCAGTCATTGGTCTCAGAGAGGCCCTTTTGTAGGAGGTCTTCATCACTTGGGACTTCACTTTATTCCGCATCAGTTTCCTCCTTCTGTTGTAGAGTTTGTTTATGGCAGGGGGCCACCAGATTGGCATCCTTTTTTGGAGGAGAGCGTTTTAGTTCTATTTGGTATGGCAAGATCCATGCATTTGTGTACATGCTCGTACAGTGCATTGGTGTATGATTCGGCAGTCATGTAGCTATTTTCCATTGGCATGGGTGCTGAAAACTTAGCCACCTCTGTTTTTAGGAGCCCAAAGTTGGCTTTAAAGAAGTTTTTCAGCCGGGGGTGTAGGTGAGATGGAGATTTCCATGGTGATCAGATTTAACCAGGGAGGAATTGGCTATAGGTGTGGAGCAACCATCTCCCATGTTGGTGATAACCAGATCGAGGATGTTGCTTTCTCTAGTGGGGTTCAGAATGAGCTGGTCCAGGTCATTGGAATTGATAAATTCCAGAAAGCATTGAGCCTGTGCATTGGTACTTGACTAGTTTTCCCATTTGATGGAAGGGTAGTTGAAGTCACCCAGTATGAGAGTATTGAATTGGACCTTGATAAATTCCAGGGTGCTTAGGAACTTGGAGTGAGAGTCAAGGGACCTGTTTGGGTTTCTGTAGCAGGCTATGACTTGTATCGCTGTCTTACCCAGTGTTAGTTGTACCTGAAGTATCTCTGATGCATTGTGCTGGGCTACCAGTCTAGAGGTGTGCACATCCTTTAAGAATATGAAGACACCACCAACTTTGGAGCTTCTGGCCATATTTTGGGGCCAAAAGGTATGGAATGAGTTGTAGCCTGGGAGCACAGGGGTGGTTTCTGCCTCTGTAAACCAGGTCTCCATTACAGCACAGCTGTCAACATTCTCCATTTTGAGTAGAGCTTTGAGCGAGTGCATCTTGAAAACTAGACTTCTAGCATTGAGGAGCATGACCCTCCGATTGCATTTGTTTGTCACTGTTATGGTGGAATTTTGGTCTTTGGAACACTGCCTAAAAAGGAATTATAGGGGTGGCAAAAGACTTAGCCGGTACCCAGAATCCCAGGGGTGACAGATGCAGGCAGTCTCTGGCAAAGCATCAGGGTTTGTTGATCATGTCATCCCAGGCAGACAGATACTAGATCCCCTTAGAATGACACCTGAAACTTAGCCAATTGTTGAAGTCAATCATTTTCTGCTCATACTGTGTTATCATAAACAGTGATCCTTGCTCCAATGCGGTATGGAGATTGTTTATGAAAATATTGAAGAGGAATGGCCTTAGGATTGAGCAGTGATGGACACCAATGGTTACGTTTAGGTAGGATGAATAGCATGCTTGCCATTTGACAGTGTCCTACCTAAGGAATCGTTTTAAACCATATTATGGTAGATGTGAAGAGAGTGATAGTAATGTTTGTAGTAGTTTTATATGGGAGACTGTATCAAATGCTTTTGATAGATCCAAGAATATGGAAAAGACTAGTTCACCTTCATCCCTAAATTGATTTATTGTGATGCTGAATCAGAGAAGAGTTGTAGTTGTGCTCTGTGAAGGTAAAAAGCCATGTTGGGTGGGAATTGTCTAGGAGATATAGCAGTTTCTAGGATTTTGTCAAAGGGGAGAATATGGCTGTTGGCTGATAGTTGATTTTCCTCCTTTCTGTAGTGGGATGATATATTTTTTCATAGTTTGGGTACATATGATTCTAATATGCACCTGCTGAATCATATCGATATGTGGTAAGGTATGGCATCTGTGATGAGTGATGATCCCACCGCTGCCACCAAAATGTGACCCCCACACACACACACACACACTGGGCCAGTAATTAAGGAGCCTCAATCCTCACAACTGACACTGGAGAGAGATGTGCACTTGGAATACAAATAGGTACACTCAGTATTTTCAGATGCAGACCTCTCTGCATCAAGCACAGTTTCCCTTAAGAGTACACAGGGAACACACACAGGTCCAGGGTCTGGATCTCTCTGTCTCCCTCTAGGTCCCCAATAAGACTACCCACTGGTACAGCTGTAGGGTTAGGTCCTTGGCCGAGTTTCCAAGCCAAGTCCTCCAGCACCCTCTCTGTAACCCAGTGCTTTGTGTCCCTGCTCCAAGTAGCTGACACACACATTTGATTTTTCACACACACACACACACACACACCCCTGGGAAAGGCTGGTACAGATTTACCTGCTGCGCCCCCTTCTGACCAGAGTATAAGGTAGTTATCACTGTCACCACACACTCCACAATCAGCTATTCAAAGGGGTGTCCATTTATACTATGTAATATTAATAGTAGTACAAATGGTGGTAGTCCATCAAGATGGCTAGGCCTTCTGGAGTGGCCCACACAGTGTTAAGTAAATATAAGCACTCAAAGGTTAAATACGTTTTTACAAGGACCAACCACAACAAAAGTTTTAAATATATTTAATTATAAATAATGAGAGCATGAAAATACTGAATATATATTCACAGTAAACCACAGAGTTAAAATATCAGAAAATGTTGAAAATAACATTTATGAAGAAAACAATCTCTAAGCTTCCCTGTGTTCCTGAGTCTAATAACTTCCTTGATATAGCAAGACACAGTGAAATACGTGAGCAGTCTTTAGTCAGGTTCCCCAAAACAGAGTACTCCATATTCAGAGGTTACTCCCTGTAAAATATAATATCTAAGATTGCTTGCTGTGACCTCATCTGGTTACCAGCATCTACGACATATTTTTAAGTATTCATCAGGACGTTGGTTGGCTGGTAATGTTATAAATTTAAGTTGTGATAGTCAGATTTTGTGTTATTTAGCTGGGACTGTTTGAAGAGAAATATTGAGGTACTTTTCTAATTGAGCTGAAGGGTATCTAATGAGTCGTCTGTTAGATTATTTAGTGCAAGTTTCAGGAGTTTGTGTGTGGCTGCCCAATAACCATTTGGGTTAGAAAAGTTATTTTGGGTTGGGTTGAGTGAAGAAAGTTTTTTGTCACTTCAGATGACTTTCATGGAGAAATTTCTCAGCTGTGTAGATGCCTGATGGGAGGTTTCAATTTTGACTTTATACCATGGTTTTTACCTGTTTGGTGTTTCTAGTAAGCCAAGGGGTTGTATTAGACCTGACACTTTTTTTTTTTCCGTAGTGGAGCCTGACTGTTGAGAACTGAAATATGTAAAAAAAATTAATCTTTTTAACTGCTTTATCTAGAGATAAGTTTTTAGACCAGTCCAATTATTTGACCAAATGCAGAAGTAAAGCAAAATAAAATAAAATAAAGCAGGTTAAATTGAAAATTGTATGGTTTTCAACTAGGCGATGATTTTATAGCTTTTGGTGCATTGTTGGATAGCATATGTGGGATTATGATTAGTTGGGGTGCCTTGACGTGAGCTTGTGATTTAGTCAGGAGCTTTGCTTAATATGCAGTCAAGGACCATATTCTTGTTAGTCTTTTTATTGAAACTGTTGGAGGAATTAATCAGTTGAGTAAAGTGTTTACAAACTGGTGATGGTAGAGCCATCATTTTTATAGTCCAGTTATTGCAAAGTCAGAGTGTGATAGTTTTTTGTGTGAAATTATTTGTGGTCCATGATGGTTTATCTTCAGTTATGGACAAATTAGTATTTGGCAGGATGTGGATTGCATTTTCACACCATGACGTTTTTGCATTAAACTTCAGTGGGGTAAACAGAATTTAAGTATTGCCAAACATGAGTACTACATGAGGGTAGATAAAGAGCTGTAAGGTGTTTGCATAAGTAGTGGATACTCTGTTACTCCTTTGTTTAATCTTTCAGACCTGGTAATGTAGCCATGTGGGAGAAATTCATCTTTAATGGAAGATTTTAACAGATTTCAGTAAGGGATAAAATATCTGGTTTATGTGAGGAGAGCTACGCTTTTAGTTTTTGTATTTTACTGGAAGTGCTACAGATAAGCTTGAGACCTGAAGGCACAGTGGTTGAGATGACTAAAAGGAAATTTCAAGGGTCCATCAGTCACTTGTAATAGCGCCTTGTTTCACTGCCTAAGACCAGTGGGAAGGCAACCTCTTAGTGTAGAGAGAGGCAGTGGAAGCAAGGGTCTGGTTTCTGGTAGAGGTGGAAGTCTAAAGGTGGACACCATGCCAGTAGACAAACGTTTCTCTCTGTACTTTCTTCGTTATCACCTACAAGCATACAGGACTGCTCCCAGCTGGCAAGTGGAAGAACAGAAACGTATAGACAAAATAAATGAAGGGAAATTCACAGTGAGGCATCAAAATGTTTGGATAGGTTTTCCTTTTGACACAGTTCAACCCAGTTTTTCATTGAATGTTGTCATCTCAAGTGACCTAAAAACAGACGCCATAACACACAGACACATTAAGTCTTGACTGAAATATAGTAACTTATGTTCTAGAAATGCAATATTTAGTACTTCATATATTGCTGATCACAACAGTTATATTAGTTACTATGGCAACAGTTTGGTAGCATGTACTTTTAGTTTGAGTTATCAGAACAGTTTTTATAGTTGCCTTTAATTTTCTGAAGTGCTGCATACTGTTGTGTTCTCATTTGCTCATGCTCCATTCAGTTACAGGTATGTATACACCTAGATTTGCACTTTCTTTTATGCCCTACTTTTTTCCATGCTAATTTTTATGTTGTGTCATGTGATTTCACAGAGCTCCACTTCCAGGAATTATTAGGACTTGTGTGTATAGTCATTAGGGTCAAAACCTTCCCAGGCTGCTAACCCCTCATCTATCCTAGAATGCACTGCTGCTTGTATACTTGAATGACTATGCCTCAGTTATAATGAAAGATGGACTGCATTTCCTACTGATCCCCCCCTATAGTCACTTCTCACAGTATCAGTCTTGCAGTATCAGTCTTGCATCTTCCTCTGCAAGAAGTCTGCACTTCAATGGCAGGATCAGAATATACAAGCACAACTTAGTGATAATAGTCACTTACTAGTCCTGTACCGCTGACGAGCTACTACATCACAGCAAAGCATTATGTATTAAGCATTTTTTTGCCACTTCAAGATTCTCCCAGAAAGAACAAGAGTTTAAAATTTGAACCAGCAAAATGGATAAGTTCTGTACTGTTCCAGGCCTTTAATTTGCAGAAACCTGCTTGCCAGAAATATGAACATGACAAGCTACAAGATTGATTATAAAGAAATAGTCGGATATCAAAATTCTAACTACATAAGGTTGGCTGACAGTTTATAACAAAGCCACATAGGTTTACTAGGAAATTCGAATGGTTTCTCAGAAGTAATTTGAGATCTTGCTAGTAGGACCCATTGGTATGATCAGTGCTGGGGAGAAATGTACTTGATTCTTAAGAGCTAGCTGAAACCTTTGCAGCTTTATTTGAATTTCAGACCCGTTCATTACTATTGAAGCAACATGAGAGCTTTCTGGCTTCTTTGACGATTTTTCAGTTCAGAAATGTTTCAATGAATAGTGTAAAATTGTGTGTAAAAGGAGTCTCAAACTATGGGAGAAGCTGATGGTGATGGACGTTGCCCAAAGCCCTGCTACATTTGTGATACTTTAATTGTTGTACCACTTGAATACATTATTATTGCCTCTTTAGCGGTAGAAAACTGTCCAGAACTTTGGAAAAATCATGTATTTTACCAGGGCATGGGCTTAAATCTCAAATCTGATGTATGCAAACCAGTTAAAGCAGCAGTGTACTTTAAAGCCCATCTTAACATGTACACCCTACTCAGTGACACCAGCATGGTTTCATGTAAGGACACAACACTGCTTTTTTGTGGTAGTACAACCATACAAGGCTTCTAGATAAACCTGTTTGAATCCAGCAACAGTACAGTAGTTAAAGTTACTTGTTTGTTTGTGTTTGTGTCTTTTGGCTTTTCCCGGTTAGGGGTTGCCACAGCGGTACTCCGGTCCGCTAATGATTGGCAGTAGATTTTTTACGTGCCGAGTTTGTCAGCCCTGATGCACAACCTTCAACGAAGATACCCCCATTCATGCATGTCTCCACATAGAAGACGCTCTAGCTGAGAATTGAATGGCACAACGTCTTGCTATGAGGCGAGAACGCTACCGCAGCACCACCGCCGCAGTGTAGTTAAAGTTACTCATGTATAGATATTACTTATGTATAGATATTTTTAAGTTTACAGTGATAAGACCTGCTGTTTGTCCGTATTCATTGAGGACAGCATTGCCCCAAGATTCTGTCCATTTTTATCCACTCTTACATTTTGTTGCATACCTTTATGCTGACGAATACATTTTGTCTAGCAGCTATCCGGCTGATGCATGCAAAATAAATGGTTGCAGATTCTGAAGTTCATTTCTGACTTCTAGTCACTGCTTTTCTAGAGTTTTGCATGTTTTCCCTGTGTGCATGGTTTGTCAGTTCTGATTTCCTCCTGCCGCTCATTTGCCTACATTAATTTGTCGTATACATACCTTTTGCACTTGTAGCCCAAGGCAGGGCTGAAAATGAGCTGTGGAGAGCCAATTCTCTTACCCAAACATAAAATCAAATAATTTAACACAACTTTGCCTAGTTTTACAGCAACAGGATATTACATAGTCAGTGTAGGCGAGTCCAAATGTGTTTTCCTTTTGTCTACACTACACTTGTTTAAAGATAATTGGTGCCTAGCTAGACCAGATGGCAAGTTGTCTGGAAACTGTGCAGTCCTACAAATACCCATGAGTTGGAAAGGCTCACTGACATTTGCTGTGCATGTACAATAACTCTGCAAAAACTACAGCTCTGCTGTCCATCTGTCACAGAGCTGGTAATCATAACTACTGATCTTCATGAAATTCTATAACTTCAAAATATCAGCTGATTTTGTGAGCTGCTGATGACCTGAAGCTGCCATATTCCTTTCCCCAAAATAGAGTGACTTTGAAGGTGATTTATATTAAGTGGGGATGCAGGGGGTACTCCGCTGACATGGGACAAAGACTCCAATACATTGAGCCATCCTTTTAGACAATTTGCCTTGCAGTTTGGGAATCACAAAGCTGATTTTTGTGACATCTGCTGTTTGCTTATCCAAGGCTTTCACAATCAGAGGTCTGACACACATCTCCCACCCTGCAGCTGAAAGGGTACTACTCCTGCTGCAATTCATCAGGCAGGTAAGAGACCAGCTTCAGTACAAAGTGGGAATCAAATGTTTTGTTCTAGTTACAACAGGCAGTTAATCTCAGTCCAAACTAGCTAGCAATTTATATCAAAACTGGCAAGAACTAAGATTTAAGTAATGTTATCTATTTTGGTTTATTTTATTATAATGCCTGTTGAAAAGATAAATAAAAATAAGAATTCTCCTGCCTTCTAGTTCTTTCCCACCACAGAAGAGTAATGGTGTATTAGATTACCGCATGGTGTGTAAATGCCCCCCCCCCCCCCAGAGGACAGAGAATTCAGTGATTTAATCAGTAGTTTGGTAAGACGGTGCTTTTATATCTTTAGTGAATTTCTCCTTCAGCCAAATATGTTCTTTTGCTAGTTTGTTCATTTTTATAATTATTTCTCTGAGTGTCATGCGGCTTGCATGTTCTTTGGTACATGAACTGCAGTTATAGCTTCATCCAGTGCTAGAAAACTGTTGCATATGAAGCTGCTGCAGGTGGCAAAGTGGATAGTGGGGCCTAATAGATGTGCTGCCAGTTTCCTCCATGAGCTCTCCTAATGACAGAGTAATGGTAAACATAAACAAGAGGAAGATGCCACTGTTACAACTACCTTTTAGCTCCTTTATGGAATAAGATGCTAGAAGAGATAGGCAGAAAACAATTATTTATGTTCCTCTGTAGAAATTTAAAAAATGCAAAAGGATTTTGGACATACTGAAACTCAACTCTGATTACCCATTGTTATACTGGATGTCCAATACCACAGCTGCTTATGCCCCCATGCTGTCATTAGGTAATGTCACATTCTTCTGCAGTTACCTCAATTCCTGTTTTGCCCTGCTCTCCCCTATGGGTTGAACACCTGTCCCTGCACAGGCAGCTCATTTAGATGCACCTGTTAGGCACTTAAAGACATCAAAGATCACTAATGCCTGCCTTAAGTGTCAACTTTTCTTCCCACTGATCTACTAGATGTCTGACTTTTCAAGGTGCAGGCCTTGCAGTGATTGATGCCTTCAGCACCTACTAAACGTTGGTTTCCTAGGTATCATTCTACCTGTATCAGTAGAATGGGCATTAGTAATGCTAGCTTCATTGAAGCAGATAAATTCCCTCTGACATTTGGATGGGGATGGTGCCATCCAGGCAGACAGGAGGGTTCTTTGTGCTGTCATTGTTTCATTGGCATTCCAGCCATGAGATGTTTTTTTATTTTATGGTCTAATGACACTCTTGGTGGTGGGGCCACCTATGTTCCCTAGTTTGTGCAGTCTCTCTCCCCCACATGTGCCAATAGAAGCTACCATCACTGGCTTAACTGATCACACCCATATCTTCTTATCACTTTCTACCCATATCATAACGGACCTTTGCTCTTCAGCTGAGGCTCTGAAATCAAAGCAGCAGTGTGACCTGGATGGGAACCACCGTTGCCCAATTCCCCCCGGATGAGCACACTCACTGTCACTGCCTGTGCCATCAAGTGTTCAAGCCAGTTAGTCAAATCTGGTCATCTGAGTCATAGGGCTTTATCCCCCTACACCACCAGTGCAGGCTCGAGTGTGACAGTTTTGAGAGGGACTATAAGAAGGTGGTTTTGGCACAATGGTTAAGGTTTTCACCTAGTAGCCATAGGGTATAAGGATGGATTCTGATCTCAGGTAATTGGCTAGGCTCAAAATGGCCCTTCAGGGCAGTTAGCTTCATATTCACCTATAATCTAAGAAAAGATAAATGGACAGTTCCTCTGTCTAATTGGAAAGCTTTAATTTTTAAATGTGCAGATGTAGGAGGGATCAGCTCTATCCAAAAATGAATACTCATCACATTCAGAACTGTCAAAATGTGGTAATGTAGTACTGAAATCCTTAATATGTAACAGCAAGTTGGTTCCAGGCTGCATTACTGTACTGAATATCCTAACAGAACTTGGTTCTCCAGTTCAACAAGCTGTCGTAACATTTTTTATTTTCATGCAGTATTCTTTTAGCAACTTTTTCACTCAACTTTACATAAATTGTTCAAGCCCTTCCTTCCCTTAAATTTCATTCTTCCTCCTGGACATTTACTTACAGTTTCTATTTCCTTCTACGTAATTTGCTCCTTCCCTTTTCTAAATTCCATCTTCCATTTTTTAAATAGTCTTTAAACAGCTGTAGCTGAAGGACTGAATATTGTAGGGTCTGTTTTCCATTTTCTAGTTTTTCTTTGTGTGGCCAATAGCACTATTTTTTCCGACTTTAGATTATCACAACCCTACATAACATTTCTGCCATACATCTTTCTTCAGCTTTCAAAAAAATATCCTACTTTAACCTTTTTTTAATATCTCTTGGTATTGAGTTTGTACGTCATTATACTGAGATTTGTTCATTTACTGAGAAACCTCCCTGCTACTGTGGTGAATAATAAACTCATCTCTAATGACCAACAAAAGTGATGTGGGATGACTAACTCACAGATGGTTAAAAATAAGGGGAAATATGGGATGTTGAGCAGTAGGTAAGACCATGGGGGGGGGGGGGCAGTAAAAGGTGTAAATGCAAAAACATGGAAGAGTTTTAGACCACCAGCATAGGCTACCGAGAATGTAAGAGAGTTGAATAAACATGGATGACATTGAAACTCGACAAATTAGAAGAAAAGACAAAACATGACAAGAAATGGGGAGAAAGATCATGGCTGGGTCATTCTGATTAGACACCCTCGAGCATAGGTAATAGAACCTGCATAGAAAACTACTGTCTCTCTCCCACTTGGCATGTCAGGTTACAAAAGAATGCCAAGAGTAAGGCAGAAATAATCATTTGACTGAGGTAATAAAAATTAACTTGGTGTGGGCAGTGAATCAGAAGAGACACAGGCAGACAAAGTGTAGGGTGGGTGGGAATGAAGTGAGTTAAGAGAGTAAAGGACAACTCTGAGCTAGGTGGGTGTCCATGGATTAACGCTAGGAGATTGATGTGACTTGTAATAGAATGAGCAAGCAAGAGACTTTTGTAATTGACATCTTCACATGGTGGGGAGTTGCTTACACTAATTAGCATCAATAGAACTTGGAAAATTGAATATATATATATATATATATATATATATATATACACACACACACACACGGGTGGTGACTTTCACTGATGGACTTGAGTCACGAGTGCACTGGTAAGCAAGACAGTAAGTTCCAAGTAATGCATAGGAATGCACATGTTCAGACAACAGTCTGTAGTCTTAACAGTATCAGTAGTAGAAATTCACACCAGTATTAGTAAGTACAGTGATCAGGATGGACAACTATGCTGGAATAAGTAAAATATGTTACATAATCAGAGAATAAATGAGTAACAACCAAGGTGATATGGCTATAGATTGGTGGTGGTGGTGCTGCGGTAGCATTGTCACCTCACAGTAAGACGTTGTCCTGTTCAATTCTCAGCTAGAACGTCTTCTGTGTGGAGACATGAGTGAATGGGTGTACCTTCGTTGAAGGTTGTGCATCAGGGCCGGCAACTCTGCACGTAATAAAATCTACTGCCAGTCATTAGCGGACTGGAGTTCCCGCTGTGGTGACCCCTAACCGGGAAAAGCCGAAAGACGCAACATAGCCCCTACTAAGATTACTGCTACTGCAGGAACATGCAAGAAGATCTCTAGGCTAACAATATGTAAAGTGATTGGGAAGAAGAAAAAAAAAACGAAACTGTATGGAAAGTGTAAGGCTGTAGTTGCAAACTGAAATTATTTTACATTACCTCTTCTTTGACCTTAAATGGTGTTAAAGGTGAGGCTGTCCTAGGCTTTGTGATTAGATAATATGATGCAGAAATGATGATGACACCCGAGTTGTGGTGGCTAGTGTAAGGTTTATATTGATAGTGGATGCATTTAATAAATGGAGGTGAGAAATGGGGGATTAGACCAAAAATCTCTCTGAAGAACAACTCTAGTTATACACTTCATGCTGTAATTAACATTAAATTAAGATTAAAATCAAAGCACAAATATCTTAAATGACACAGCTGCTGATCATATTTGTATAATGCATGCCTCCACCTTATCCCCCCAAAGATAGCCACCTTCTGTGTACCCTTTTGTCAGATTGAGAAGAAAACCGAAAAAAAAATGTAACATAATTGCTGTCAGACATTTATAAACAACATGCTTATTTGTTGTCCCCAAGAGAAAACCACTTGTACATATTAGATGCTTGATTGTAAGTAAAACTGAAAAAAAAAATGATTTCAGTGTTTCCAGTTTACTTCTAGAGACAGTTCAGTGCTCCTGTACAAGTTACAGCAATCCTCTGTGCACCCCACAGACGTTTGTGAGGAAAGTTAAAGAAATAATGATCATACCATTCCCAGCTCAACACAAGATATGACCTCTGAGGTTTGGGAGGAATATCCCCCACACAAGTACAGTGACTTTCTGTGTACACCTATGAGAAGGGCTAGTTTTAGATTAGAGTTTGGGACACAGGCGATTCCTAAGCACTTGTCTAAAATCCACTTATACAGCCTTGGTGTGTGAGGGCCAACAGCCCTCACAAGTTCTGAATGTCTAGATATTCTGAGATGCATTTATCCGTTTTCTGAGAGAAGACTGTTAAACTGAGCAAATGACAGCAGGGTCTGTTGCTTTCACTCAGCCAGCCAAGCAGTTATAGTAACTTCTGTGCAAACTTCAGACATCTGATTGTGATAAAAGAGGATGATCCTGCAATGTATTTCATCTTTCTTCCAAACATTAAAATATTGCACATTGTTTCACATAATCACATTAGTCTTGCAAAGCCAAAATAGTAAGCAGACAGCTAGTCATTTCCCTCCAAAAAATGTAGCCACAACAGATGTTCTTCATGTTCCACTGTTGCAGTCATTACATTTGGGGTAATCTGCTGGCAGGTTGCCCTCAGTCGGCCTGAATAACAAAGTCTTGGGTCCTGCGTCAGTTGCTGTCTCCTCTTCCATGACGTCAGGGGTATAAAACATGCAGCCGATGCCATTTTAATCAGTCTTTCTTGCTGCACAGTGCCAGAAGCAGTTTGCAAGTGCCAGTCGGCCGACTCCTGAAATTTTCGTTTTCGAGTTCCAGAACCGAAGTCTTCAAACTAAAGCTAAGTACCCCATTGGGGAAACCTTTTCTTGCTCCTTACCGATGTCAGTAAAAGTTAATAATTGTATTACGTGTGGAAAGCAAATACCTCATAAGGATTTTCATTTGTACTGTATTCCTTACCTAGGCCCTGATCACAACGTGCCTTGCTGTCAGTTTTGTGCTAAATATAACCAACGCACTATTAAGCGTTGCTACATTTTTGCTTCTAAATACTTTGGTTCAAGATTTAACTTTCCTGAAATGTCATTAGTTAGCAATCCGACTACCGAAATTCACAAAAAACGCAAGGAAAAAGAGAGAGACATACCATCAAGCTCCAAAACCGACGAAGCTTCTCCTAAGCCAGTCACCGGTACTCAGTGAGGCGCTTTCGCAGCCCCTGATGCTCGCTACTTTTTAGTCGTAGGCCTCTACCAAGACCCATTCGGAGTCTGGTATGCCATGAGATTCTCAAAGTATTGAACCTGCGGATGTCTCTCCCTTGGATGGGTCTGGAGCCGCTGAGCAGGCACCAGCTTCTGAGGGTGTTTTCAGGCCTCAACATTTGTATATTAAACAGACACCATCATCAAAAACAAGGCCAAAATCTACTATGTCTAAAAAACTGACGCATGAGCCACGTGCTCAGGCCCCTATGCCTAAAAAACAAATGATCAACATGGCTGTGGATTTAATTACCTTGATCAGGGGTTCCCAATCCCCCCCCCCCCGCTAAGAGGCCTAGGCAAGGCACTGATTATGAATCTTCAGCTCAGGTTTCTATTTCTTCCGATTCCTCTTCTGATCAGGAATTTTCTATTCCACCTTATGAGGACTCTGATGCAGAGGAATCCATCCCTTCTGCTTCTCCTCCTGAGGATTTTTCATTTGGAGAGACATTGCATACTCTAAGGGAACATTTTCATTGAGAGAGTCAGGACTTTTCAGAATCCAAAAAGAGGCTTAGGGATTTTCTTCTTCTTCCTCAGCATAGTACCTCCTGTATTAGACATTGTTGATGATGTTTTCTCAGAAGCCAGCATGGCTTCTGATTCCCTGCCTCTGGCTCCTAGTAAGCCAGACCGATATTACAGGGTTCCTGACTCCCACAAATTTCTTTTCAAAAATCCTGCTGCTGACCCTAAAACTATTTCTCAGGGTCCCAAGGGTGTTAAGGCTTCAGCCAAAAATCCTACCCCTTAAGATAGAGATTCCAGGGCGCTGGATAGATGGGGTAAGAAGGTTTATACGTCTGCAACCCTGGCATTCAGGGCTTTAAACTGCCAATTTCATATGCTTAAATATCAACAGCATGTTATGGGCTTACTGAAACAGGAAATGATGTTGATTTCTGATTGTGTGGAAAATAAAGAGTTACAGGACTTATTGCATTCAGCTGAACAAGTTGGAAAGCATACTTTGCAATGTGGTTTTGATTCTTTGGAGGCCTCTTGCAGGGCCAGCATAACTGGACCTGTGATAAGAAGGCATGCTTGGCTCAAGGAGCAAAATCTGCCTGATCATGTTAAAGCTAAATTGTTGGATGCTCCTTTACAGCAGGACAGTCTGTTTGGTAATAAGGCAGAAGAGGTTTTAAAAAAGATGGAAGACAAAGCTAAATCTATGCAAACTGTAAAAGATTTCTTGCAAGTGCAGTCACCCAGGTTCAGTAGGTACTGGCCTACTAAGAATTGGTCCTTTCCAGTGTCCAACAGAGCCGCTCAGGTCAAACCCAGATGCTCCAAAGGCTCCAGGTTTCAGTCACAAGGATCTTACAGGACAAAGCAATGGGGTGCCTCCACCTCCAAATCAGGAGGTAACAAAGCACCACCCTACAGTAAACAGTCTCAATGACTTTCCTCTGCCATCTCCAAGCACTTAATCTTTTGGCAGCCCCTTTGGGGGGAAAACTAGCACTTCATGCTCAAAATTGGCATCTAATTACCCAGGACAAGTGGATCTTAAACATAGTATCCCAGGGGTACAGATTTCATTTCCACACGTTGCAAATTCCAAACGGATGGCCAGATCTGCCACCAAATCAGTGGGCAGAGGCCCAGAAACAAGTCATGTCCCTCATGGATATGAGGGCTATTCAACCAGTCACAGAAAAGGAAAGATTATGAGGATTTTATTCAAGACTTTTCCTGGTACCCAGAAAAGACAAATCATGGGTCCAGTTCTGGATGTATCAATTCTAAATACTTTCCTGGACATTCCAAAATTCAAGATGCTGACTGTACAACAGCTACTGCCAATGCTAGGCAGGAATGCCTGGTTGGTAACTCTAGAAGGCATACCTGCATATCCCAATCGGGGAATCTTACAGAAGATACCTCTGCTTCAAAGAGGGCTATTTGCATTACCAGTTCTCTGCACTGCCCTTTGGCTTATTTACTGCACCCAGGGTCTTCACAAAGTGCCTGGCACCAGTAATTGCATTTTTGCAGACAGAAACATTTAAATTTATCCATATCTGGACGATTGTCTCATTCAGGCAGAGGAAAAGGACACTC
Organism: Protopterus annectens; assembly: GCF_019279795.1. Classification (NCBI taxonomy): domain Eukaryota; kingdom Metazoa; phylum Chordata; order Ceratodontiformes; family Protopteridae; genus Protopterus; species Protopterus annectens. The sequence continues at coordinate 575,983,031 of NC_056746.1, forward strand.
TTCTTCAACAGCTGGCATTTGTAAAAAGACTTCTAACATGCCTAGGGTACACCATAAATGAAAAGAAATAACTGGTACCCTCTCAAATAATTACATTCCTGGGTGCAAGCTTGAATACAACTGCCCAGATGGCTTACCTCATGCCAGACAAATTCAATTGAGAACATACTTCAAACAAGTGGCAACAGAAACACAGCTGTCTGCAAGACAAATTCTGCAGGCTTTGGGGTTCATGGCATCCTGCATTCTACTAATTCCATATGCAAGACTGCATATGAGGAAACTTCAATGGTACCTAAAAAGCTTATGGAGTCAACATTGTCACAGCCTGGAAACGATGATTCCTCTTATTCCCTGCCTGCAACAGGAGCTCCTTTGGTGGGCAGAGGCATGTCACCAAAACAAGGGACTGTCATTCATTCTACCCCCTGCCACCCAAACCCTGACTACAGACGCATCAGACTATGCTTGGGGGGGGGCCCATCTGGCAGGGAGATGCATTCAGGGTGAATGGAGCCCAAATCAAATGCATCTGCATATCAACCAGAAAGAAATGCTAGCTGTACAGAATGCTCTGACAGCCTTCAAGGACTTCCTTCAACCAGGACAACTACTGATAAAGACGGACAACACCACAGTTATGTGGTACATAAACAAGCGAGGGGTACACACTCCTACCCCCTTTGCAGACTAGCCATGGCTTTGTGGAACACAGCCTTGACTTACCAAATATATCTTCAAGCTCAATTCCTGCCAGGAAAGCAAAATACTCTGGCAGATGACCTAAGCAGAAATCTTATGGACCCACACGAATGGAAACTGGATCCACAAACCTTCAGCATGTTGACATGGAAATGGAGCCCAGATATAGATCTATTTGCCTCTCCCCAAAACTATCAGTTGGACAAATTCTGCACAAGAACTCCTCACAAAAAAGCTTGGAAAGTGGATGCTCTATCCTTCAGCTGGAAAAACCTATCAGTCTATGCCCTTCCCCCTCTGCCTCTGCTCTCCAAGGTCTTACTAAAAGTCAGACAGGAAAAAACAAAAATGATTCTGATTGCTCCGGACTGACCTTGCCAACACTGGTACCCGCTACTAAGGAATATGTCACACCTTCCTCCGTGGTACTTGCCTCAAACACCTCATCTACTGTCTCAGCAGAACTATCAAATTCTGCACACTCAGTGCCAAACTCTGAATCTTGCAGCATAGCTAATCAACTAATTTCACCAATCACATCTCTCAGTAAACCTGTGATGGATCTCATTTTAGAGGCTAGAAGGCCTAGTACTAGAAAACCTTATGCTGATAAATGGAAGAGATTTTGTGCTTGGAACAAAGCACAAGGAATAGACACAGCAAAGCCCGATATTCCTCAGATTTTGCAATATTTAACTGAGATGCTTCACAAGGGCCTATCTTTTTCTTCAATAAAAATCCATCCCTCTGCCATATCGGCCCATTACAACACAGAGCCTCCATTCTTTTCTCATCCCCTGCTAAAGCAGTACCTCGGAGGGGCCAAAAATGTAAGGCCTCCCAGGAGAGCACCTACTCCTGCATGAGACCTCAGTTTTGTGCTGGAAAAACTCACCCTACCTTCTTTTGAACCAGCTGCTACTGGTGATATAAAATTTCTTTCTTGGAAGACCGCCTTTCTTTTAGCAGTCACTTCAGCTAGAAGGGTTTCAGAACTACAGGCTCTCATGGCAGTGGAGCCTTTCATTATCTTTTACCCGGACAGGGTGGCCCTCAGGACCAATCCTTCTTTTAAGCCTAAGGTGGTATCCAGTGTGGCTCCTAACCAGACCATTCACCTGCCAACTTTTTTCCCAAATCCGCAGAATAAGGGGGAGCGAATTTTACATTCATTGGATGTACACAGACAACTAAGATTCTACTTAAACAGGACAAAATCCCTAAGAAATTCTGAGCAACTACTGGTGGTATTTGCTGCAGGAACAGAGGGGAAGGCTATATCAAAGCAGATTATTTCAAAATGGATAAGCCATTGTATTCGATGTTCATCATGTTATACTGCTGCAGTCATCACACTTGGGTTATCCTGTCGTCAGGAGGTCCCGCAGTCGGCCGAATCCCAAAGCCTTGGTCCGGCATCGGCTGTCGTCGCTTCTTCCCTGACGTCAGTGCGACAGGGGTATAAAAGAGGCAGCCGACGCCATTTTCTTCAGTCTTTCTTGCCGCGTGGTGCCCGAAGCAGTTTGCAAGTGCCAGTCGGCCAGCTCCTAAGATTTTCGAATCGAATTTCAGCCCGAAGTCTTCTCTAAAGCTAAGTACCCCATTGGGGAAACTTTTCTTGCCTCAGACCAATGTCAGACAAAGTTAATAATTGCATTTCTTGTGGGAAGCAAATACCTCATAAGGATTTTCATTCTCATTGTATTCCTTGCCTAGGCCCAGACCACGCTGTCTCTGGTTGTCAGTTTTGTACTAGGTTCAACAAACGTACAATTAAGCGTCGGACAGATTTCGCCCAGCATTATTTAGGCAGAAAATTTAACTATAGCATGCTGTCGGAGCATCCAACATCAGCAATGTTTAAAAAATGCAAAGATAAGGGCAAACAGCCAAGGCCAAGATCAGTTACCGAGGCCTCAGCCAGGCCTGACGCCAGTTCTCCGGTTTTCAGCGAGGTGCCTACGCAGCCCCTGACTACCGCTGATTCAGAAATTCTGACAGCCTCCCAGACCGATGCAGCCTGGGCCTCAGGAACCGGTTCCACCTCACCCCTCGGACACCAGTCCTGACGGTGATCAGGAAATTTTGGATAGGCCTTCGGTTTCTGAAGGTGTCTTCAAACCGACAACTATCTCTGCTAAGTCTTATGCTAAAGCTCCCTTAAAAGTTAGGAAGCCGGGTCCACACACTCCCCCACAGGCCCGTATGGCTAAAAAAACAGATGCTTAAGATGGCTGAGGATTTAATTACCCCTATCAGGGGATCCCAACCCTCCCCCCCTGACAAAAGGCCTAGACTGGAGGAAGATTATCCCTCCTCTGACCAAGCATCCATTTCCTCAGGCAACACTGAGGACCAGGATTACTCCTTCCCTCCTTATGAAGATTCAGATGCTGAAGAGTCCATTCCCTCTGTCTCCCCCCATGAAGACTACTCTTTTGGGGAAACTTTACACACCTTGAGGGAACACTTCCACTGGGAAGGCCAAGATTATTCTGACTCTAAGAAAAGACTCCGGGAGTTTTTTCTCCTTCCACAGCATAGACCCCTAGCAATTCCTCCAGTTTTAGACATTTTGGATGATGTTTACTCTGAATCTAGTCTAAACCAAGATTCTTTACCTCCAGCACCAGCTAAACCAGACAGATACTACCGAGTTCCTGATACTCATAAGTTTCTATATAAAAGTCCTACTGCAGACCCAGAAACCATTTCCCAGGGTCCCAAAGGGGTTAAGGCCTCTACTGCTAAGAATCCACTTCCTTCAGAAAGAGATTCCAGAGCATTAGAAACATGGGGAAAGAAAGTGTATACGTCTGCCACTTTGGCCATGAGGGCCTTAAACTGCCAATTCCACATGCTAAAATACCAACAGTACTTGACTACACAGTTAAAACAGAAAATGACCCCTCAGACAGATCAACCTGATTTCAAAGAGATACAAGATTTGCTGCATGCAGCAGAACAGGTGGGAAAGCATACCTTACAGTGTGGTTTTGATTCATTGGAAGCCTCATGTAGAGCAGCTGTCACAGGGTCTGTAATTCGTAGGCATGCTTGGCTTAAAGAACAAGCCTTACCCAGAACATGTCAAAGCAAAGTTATTGGATGCTCCATTGCAGAAAGATGTTTTATTTGGTGTCAAAGCAGAGGAAGTTTTAAAGAAAATGGAAGAAAAGGCAAAATCTATGCAAACAGTTAAAGATTTTTTTACAGGTACAACCTCCTCGTTTCGGCAGGAACTGGCCATCAAAAAACTGGTTCTTTCCTGCATCAGACAGACCCCAAAGAGGTAGGTACAGACGCCCTAGGGGCAGAGGCCAGCCACAAGGTTCTTTCAGGCCTAGATAATGGCAAACAACATCTCAAAGAGGGGGAGACGAAAGATCTCAACCCTTCAGGAAACAAACACAATGACTTCCCTCTTCGCCTGCCAAGCAAAATTGCCCTGGCAGCACTTTTGGGAGGAAAACTGGCTTTATTTCCACAAAATTGGCGCATTATAACAAAGAACAAATGGGTTCTGGATATTATTACCCGAGGAAACAGATTTCATTTCCACACTTTACCACGGATGAGAGGCATGCCAAATCTGCCTCCAAACCAATGGGCAGAGGCACAAGCGCAAATATCAGCTCTCATGGATATGAAAGCAATTCAAAAGGTACCTACAAAGGAGCAAGGTCAAGGTTTTTACTCAGGACTATTTCTAGTCCCAAGAAAGGACAAAGCCTGGAGGCCCATTTTAGACCTCTCAATTCTAAACACATACCTGGAGGTACCCAAATTCAAAATGCTCACACTTCAGCAGCTTCTTCCCATGCTGGGCAAGGAGTTTTGGCTGGTAACGTTGGACCTCAAAGAGGCATACCTGCATGTCCCTATCAGACAAGATTGCAGAAGATACCTCAGATTCTTGGCAGGTACAACGCATTATCAATTCTCTGCATTGCCCTTTGGCTTATCTACTGTGCCCAGAGTATTTACGAAATGCCTGGCATCAGTAATTGCATATTGCAGACAACGAGGAATTCAAATTTACCCATATCTGGATGACTGCCTGATCCAAGCGGACAGCAAGGACATTCTATTACAGCATCTGGCATTTGTAATACTGCTGCTCAGTTGCCTAGGGTACACAGTAAACAAAAAAGTCAAAGCTAATACCCTCACAACAAATAATATTCCTGGGTGCCAGCTTAAATACAACGGCCCAGATGGCTTTTCTCACGCCAGACAAACAACAATTGACTCAATACTTCAAAAAGATGGCAACTTTTACCCAGCTCACTGCAAGAAAAATCCTGCAGGCATTGGGGTTCATGGCATCCTGCATTCAACTACTCCCATATGAGGAAATTACAATGGTACCTGAAAAGTGTATGGTCTCAACACAGGCACAGCCTCGAATCAAGTATACCTCTCATTCCATGCCTTCAAAAAGAGTTCCTATGGTGGGCTCAAGCATGTCAAATAAACAAGGGTCTTCCTTTCGTCTTACCTCCAGCAAACCAAATTATGACAACAGATTCTTCAGACTACGCCTGGGGAGCACACATGGCAGGACAGTGCATACAGGGCAAATGGTCTGCAAAACAAATGCATCTTCACATCAACCAAAAGGAGATGCTAGCTGTGCAAAATGCACTGACAGCTTTCAAGATCCTCTTGCATCCAGGACAACTACTAATAAGGACAGACAACACCACAGTGATGTGGTACGTAAACAAACAAGGAGGAACACACTCCTACCCTTTATGCAGACAGGCAATGACCTTGTGGAACACAGCATTAACTTACCAAGTGCAACTGCAAGCACAATTCCTACCAGGAAAGGAAAACATATTGGCAGATGAATTAAGCAGAAATATGGCAGATCCTCACGAGTGGAGACTCCACCCACAAGTATTTTCAATGATAACTCAAAGGTGGGGATGTCCAGACATAGATCTATTTGCCTCCCCCAACAATTGCCAACTACAGAAATTTTGCACAAGGACTTATCACTCCTGAGCCTGGAAAGTGGACGCCCTATCATCAGTTGGACAGCATTGGCAGTCTATGCCTTCCCACCACTACCTCTACTGAGCAAGGTATTATTGAAAGTCAGATCAGAGAGACCACAAATGATCCTCATTGCTCAGGACTGGCCACGCCAGCACTGGTACCCATTACTAAGGAACTTGACTCACAGCCCTCCATGGATCTTGCCTCAATTCCCACTACTGCTGACAGAAAAACTCTCTGATACTTCACAGCCAGCTCAGAACTTTAAATTTAGCTGCATGGAGAATACCTTGAATTTTCAATCAACACTTCTCTCAAAGGACGTCCAGAATGTCATTATGGAGGCCAGAAGGCCCAGCACCAGAAAATCTTACTCAGACAAATGGAAAAGATTTTGTGCATGGAACCAGGCTAAAGGCCAAAATCCTTGGATACCTAACATTCCTCAAATACTGCAATACTTAACTGAGATGCAACACCAAGGCCTTTCATTCTCATCCATTAAGATCCATGCTTCAGCCATTTCAGCTCAATACAATACGGCTCCTCCAATGTTCTCACACCCTTTACTATGGCAGTTTCTCAGAGGGGCTAAGAATATAAGACCCCCCCCAGAAAGCCCCCAACACCAGCTTGGGACCTGAACTTTGTTTTAGAAAAATTAACACTGCCTCCTTTCGAACCAGCATTCTCAGCAGAACTACAATACTTGTCTTGGAAAACAGCTTTGTTGCTGGCTATTACCTCAGCACGCAGGGTCTCAGAACTACAGGCACTTATGGCAGTGGAACCTTTCATCATTTTCCATCAGGACAGGGTCTCTTTACGAACTAACCCTACCTTTATGCCAAAAGTAGTATCCAGTGTGGCTTTAAATCAGACCATTCATTTACCCACCTTTTATCCAAACCCCCAGAATAAAGGAGAAAGACTCCTTCACTCTTTGGACATTCACAGACAGCTACATTACTATTTAGATAAGACAAAGAACTTCAGAAAAAACTGACCAACTCTTTGTATCCTATGCTGCAGGTTCACAAGGAAAGGCCATTTCAAAACAGACCATCTCCAAATGGATAGCACATTGTATACGCTTTTGCTACTCGCACCATGGGAAAGCAGTGCCTGTTAATATTAGGTCCCATTCTACCAGGGCTACAGCAACCTCAGCAGCCTTTCTCAGGGGGGGTTCCAACCAAGGACATTCTGGAGGCAGCTACTTGGAGTTCAGTGCACACCTTTACCAAGCACTACCACCTTCCTTTATACTCAAAATCCAGAGCTGGTTTTGCCACTGCAGTGCTGCAAGGCATCCTAGCTTCACCTAACCCAGATTAGTACCAGCCACCCATCCATAGCTTTGGGATTCAACCCAAGCGTGATGACTGCAGCAGTATAACACGATGAACATAGTACAGTTTTGTACCTACCATAAATGTAGATGTTCGAGTGTATATACTGCTGCAGTCCAGGTTACCCTCCCACCATCCCCTCTACATACCAGGGTGTTAGTTATAGCTCCATGTTCATCAATCAATTGGATGCATGTCTGTATGGTGTATTTGCTAATAGTACTATTGTTTATCTTCTAAGGAATTTTTGCATAGCTTTTTGTTTTGCCTTCCTAGTTGGGGGCACCTGACATCTGGGGCAAGAAAAACTGAAGAAAATGGCGTCGGCTGCCTCTTTTATACCCCTGTCGCACTGACGTCAGGGAAGAAGTGACGACAGCCGACGCTGGACCAAGGCTTTGGGATTCGGCCAACTGCGGGGACCGCCTGATGACAGGATAACCCAAGTGTGATGACTGCAGCAGTATATACACTCGAACATCTACATTTATGGTAGGTACAAAACTGTACTTTTCTGCTACTTGCACCATGGTAAACCTGTGCCCAAGGGGGTCAGATCCCATTCCACCAGGGCTGCTTCTACTTCTGTAGCCTTTCTCAGAGGGGTTCCTACGAGAGACATTCTAGAAGCTGCTACTTGGAGCTCAGTTCATACGTTCACAAAACATTACCATTTACCTCTCTTTTCTAAATCCAGGGCAGGCTTTGCCACTGCTGTCCTGCAGGGCCTTATAGCTGCTCCTAATGCTGTTTAATTCCATCCTCCCATCCATAGCTTTGGGATTCTACCCAAATGTAATGACTGCAACAGTGAAACACGAAGAACATAGTATAGTTGTGTACACTTACCATAAATGTAGATGTTCGAGTGTATTCACTGTTGCAGTCCGGGTTACCCACCCACCAGCCCCCTTTCTTCTCTATTATTATACCTCTTTGTTCCTTCACTCTACTCAAAAGCCTTTGTGGTGTATTTGTTTTTAGTTGAAAGTAAATTTTTTGTGTTCTAAAATGCATGTATATATATATATATATATATATATATATATATATATATATATATTTTTTTTTTTTGCTCCCCATCATTTGGAGGGCACCTGACATCTGGGGCAAGAAAAACTGATTAAAATGGTGTCGGCTGCATGTTTTATACCCTTGACAACCTGACGTCATGGAAGAGGAGACAGGAAATGACACAGGACCCAAGACTTTGTTATTTAGGCCGACTGAGGGCAACCTGCCAGCAGATTACCCCAAATGTAATGACTGCAACAGTGAATACATTCGAATATCTACATTTATGGTAAGTGTACACAACTGTACTTTATGCCTAACCTGTCTGTGCATATCAGGTATTCAGTTAAGTAGCCCTTCTCACAAATGCACACTAGTCCTACTGAGGAAATGACAAGTGAGTCTGCTACTTTCATCCAGCCATCTCCACTCCAACCAAGCAGTTATGGCCATGATGTTTGACGGCTGTATAATATTTCACATCCACAACATACCACAACCTACAGACGTTGAAGTAGGAACAAAGGCCCTTGGAACCTAGGTACGTCCCACTAAAAGCCGGACATCTAATTAGGAATACATTTGAATATCAAATATCACATAACTGTTCTTGCTTCCATTAGGAATGTGGTATACTACTCTATAAACCTATGTTCAAAAAATAACACAAATGATGGAAAAAGATAAGCACATTATCAAATAAGCAATGTGTAAAATCTGAAGACTTTAGTGAACTTCTTCTTCTTCTTTCGGCTTTTTCCCGGTTAGGGGTCGCCACAGCGGATCACCTTGTCCGCACATTGAATGGCAGTGGAGTTTTACGGTGTCGAGTTGCCAGCCCGGCGCCCAACCTTCCACAGAAGGCACACTCACACGCACACCTAGGGCCAATTTAGAGTGTCCAATCCACCTGCAGCATGTCTTTGGGATGTGGGAGGAAACCGGAGCACCCGGAGGAAACCCACACGACCACAGGGAGGACATGCAGACTCCGCACAGAAGGCACCCCAGCCGAGGATCGAACCGGAGAACCTCTTGCTGTGAGGCAGCAATGCTAACCACTGCACCACCGTGGCCGCCCTGAAGACTTTAGTGAACTATAGTGCAAAATTCTCCCACCTAGGTCATTTATTTTTGCTTCAGAAAAAGGAGATGCAAAATGTGCAACCTTTCTGTGTTGTTGCCCTTACTATGTTGGCAATGCTGTCTACCTCCAATAATAGGATGCCCTGTGTAGGGATATATCTGGCCTAAAAGCAAAATGTTCCACTCTCCATACAAACATAACAAAGCCAGGGAAGTATTGTGAAATATATCTAGCTGATTGTAAAAAAAAAAAAAAAAAAAATTAACAACATGCTCCAGCATCAACACAAACATGTTGACACACAGGCTAAAGTATTCCAATCAAGTTGCTTCACACTAATCACAAAGCTAGATAAATATTGTCAAAATGTCTGGTTTGTCCTTGTCAGTGTAAAAAATACAGTAATAACACATCTCATGACACCAATCCTTTCATCAGTTATCTCAAGTCACAAAGCCATAAAATATGTCCAAATGCATCTGGTTGATTACTGCCAGCATTATCTCACAAACCATAACAGTCACTCACCTTGCCATTCCTCACTCTGCATAGTATGGCACTGATTTGGTCCCGTTTTCTCATCTCTATTTAAAATATACATAAAAAAGCCCCCTTCAAGTGCCTATATGCCTAGATTTGAACACTGCGAGGTTTCTGGTCCTGTGATCTCAAAATACTAGACTTGACCTGATGTGAATGTCCAGTTAAAGAAAAACTCCACCTTAGAACAAAATAAAAATCTATTTTTTCACTCTGGTTTCTGAATTATTTTAACATCTCAAAATCACCCTAACTGCTGCTTATTGAATTTTAATGTGTTCTGCAAATGGCTGTCAATGGGGCTTGACATATCAACGTGATCTTATTTTTATACAAGCCTTTCTCTTTCCCATAATCCATTTCAAATCTGATTTATCTGAGTCATGCTAGACATAAGGAAGTTGTGGTATATTCCCATTCCACTGACAGATAATGGGATTAGTGTCTGTCACTGTCATATTATATACTGTCTGTAACAGGACTTCTTATTTTATGTCTTGAATGGCCCTCATTTCTGTATGTCAGGGCTTGTTTTACAGTATACTAAAGAATTATACAGCTGCAACTGAAACAGTTGCAAATTGCAGGCCTTTGTTCAAAGTATCTTTTTGTAGTCCAAGATGAATTGACAGCCTCTCCCCCTACACTTTGGTAAATGTGCTGATATTTTACAAGAATTAGAAGAAAAAATATTTTCTGAGTCTTCTTCAGCTGTCACAGACATCTTTGATACTATATTCAAGTCATCTTAAAATGTAAAGTAGTATGAACAACAAACATTTAAAATTTAAAGCTTAGCATTTCAATAGTGTGATGTTTATGTAAGTTAGTCAAGAGGTTAACAACTGCCTTTGAACCATTGACTGACTGACTTGCTCTGAAAAGCAAAGCTAGATTAGAAACAGCTGTTAATCAATGTAAGTTCTCTTCCTCTCTGCAATAAAAACAACGGAAAACAGTTTCACACTTCTCTGTCTTGTTTACAACAGCCTGAGCTCCTGACTGCAGATTTCTCTGTGTTTGTGGTATGTCATGCAAGTGTAGACAAATTTCTTCTGCAACTTATGTGAGAAGTTAAATTTAAAGAAAGTGGGTGGTCTTTCCCTTCCTTTGATAGCAAAGTGAGGAAATGAAAGTTTTATAAAGTACAAGTAGGTTTCAGGTACCTACACAGTACTTGAATCATACTGTAGGCAGAAAATCAACCCAAGAGTTGAGTTAAACTGTAGGAGAAGGTGGAGTTTTCCTTTAACTGGAGTAGAGCACCACCTACCTACAGTGCTTGTTGAGCTGCAAGCACATTTTTTTTAAATTAAGGCATTTTATTTATTTTTTGAGCAAAGAAATGTTGCTCAATAAAAATTAATGGGGGAAGAGCCCTTCCAAGCACAGTGCCCTAGGCAACTGTCTAGTTCACCTATGTCTATGGCTGTCCCATGTGAATGATGGACAATACAACCCTTGCCAATGCACATTTGAATAATGAGTAATGCATTACCTGGTACTGTATGTAGGGGGGGCTTGCCCCACTTCAAAAACATTGTTTTTAGTGATTTTGATTTATTGAACAGTGTTCATTGTGTTTGGTGGATTTAGTTAAGATTGATGGTTTGGAGATTGATGAGTTTTTGTTTTGCTGATGTGGGGTTCATTTTACTTATGCAAATTCTGCTGGACAATAGAGAACCTGGTACTGCACATACATGTTATAGGTAATCTCAGCTCATACAACCTGAGGTCAGTTAGCAGCTCTGGTACTGCAGTAGCTGGGGGTCGGAATGAGATGCATTTTATCTGCTTGCTTATTCTAGGAGGGAGGGCTGGATTTCTATCAGTGACTTGGCACTCCCCAACTAATGGGGGTCATGCTGCAATCATAAGGCAGATTACCATTAAAATTTGGCAATAGAGAGGGTAAGACTGGAACTATCTGACATTGTGTGAGATGATGGGTGTGTCTTTAGCAACTCTTTCCACATAGGGCATCACAAAAAAAATCTTCCCACATATATAATGCTTCAAGAAGTTCTGCTTTGTTTCCACATCCCCTTTCCAATCTATCTATGGCTGAGGTGGTCATAGCCTCAGCTGTAACAGTGAGGGTACCAAGTTAGGAGCATATGGTGAAGTGGAAGGCATGCAATGGAGTTGGTCCATTCATTCCCTTTGAGATGAGAGCTGTTGGCCCATGAATTTCTCTTGAGGGACTGAGGAATGGCATAATGGCTAAAGCTTTATCTCTTAGACACAGGGTACAGAGTTTGATTCTTATCTTTGGAATGGAAAGTATCTTCTTCTTCTTTCGGCTTCTCCCATTAGGGGTCGCCACAGCAGATCATTTGTTTCCATTTCTTCATGTCCTCTGTATCTTGTTCTGGCACACCAACCACCTGCATGTCCTCTCTCACCACATCCATAAACCTTATCTTAGGCCTTCCTCTTTTCCTGTTACCTGGCAGCTTCATCCTTAGCATCTTTTTCCCAATATACTCTGCATCCCACCTCAGCACATGTCCAAACCAATGTAATCTTACCTCTCTGGCTTTGTTTCCAAACCTTCCAACCTAGGCTGACCCTCTAATATACTTATTCCTAATCCTGTCCACCCTCGTCACACCCAGTGCAAATCTTAACATCTTTAACTCTGCCACATCCAGCTCTGACTCCTGCCTTTTTGTCAATGCCACTGTCTCCAACCCATATAACATAGCTGGTCTCACTACCCTCTTGTAGACCTTCCCTTTCACTCTTACTGGTACTCGTCTGTCACAAATCACTCCTGACACTCTTCTCCACCCACTCCATCCTGCCTGTACTCTCTTCCTCACCTCTCTTCCACACTCCATTACTCTGAACTGTTGATCCCAAGTATTTAAACTCATCCACCTTCACCACCTCTTCTCCCTGCATCCTCACCATTCCTCTATCCTCCCTCTCATTCACACACATATATTCTGTCTTAGTCCTGCTGACCTTCATTCTTCTTCTCTCTAGAGCATATCTCCACCTCTCCATGGTCTCCCCCACCTGTTCCCTACTCGCACTACAGATCACAATGTCATCTGCAAACATCATAGTCCACAGGGACTCCTGTCTTATCTTGTCTGTCAACCTGTCCATCACCATTGCAAATAAGAAATGGCTCAGAGCTGATCCTTGATGTAATCCCACCTCCACCTTAAACGCATCCGTCACTCCCACTGCAGACTTCACCACTGTCACACTACCCTCATACATATCCTGTGCCACTCTTACATACTTCTCTGACACTCCCAACTTCCTCATACAATATCACAACTCCTCTATAGGCACCATGTCATATGCTTTCTCTAAGTCTACAAAGCTTGGCTTAAAATGGCCTACAATGGCAGATACCCTAGTACAAACTTGTGAACCTTTGATGGGTAATGCCACTCTTTCTGTCAGCAGTTAATATAAATAAATATTTTATAAAGTTGCTGTGAAGTAAGCATACTGTTTTAAGTGACATCAAAACAGAAGCCAGACCAGCTACTGTACTCTACATGTGAGCACATCTTTAAAAAAAAAAAAAAAAAAAAAAAAAAACATTGACTTTAGCCACACACTACCGTAGAATTTTGATCTTATGAATGTCATAGCTTATTAGAATTAAAGTTCTTAACAAGAAACTTCTGATATTTTTATTTCCTTGGTGAAATTTGAAGTTGCAAAGGTTTAATATGATAATTTGATGAGCTCTTTAATGTGGTTTTACTATGCTGCCTGTTTCCTTGAGTCAAATGATACAATCTGTTTCAGAGTTTTAACCTGTTTTATTGCCATGTCCATTGACACAGAAGGCTGAAGCCCTGTCTGTATCTTGGGAAACCCAGGACTGATTTGTGACTTGGGTGTCTGAAAGAGCTAGTAGGGAGGATGGACATACCCATCTTGTTGGGGGGGGGGTACATTCTAGTGTTATTTAGCAGTGGTTGTGGCTGGACATTTGTGGCACTCGAGGAGGCATGGTTGCTTTAGGGCGTGGGACAGCTATGTCCTCATAAGTCATGCCTCATTGCTTGCCCAGCATAAAATATTGCAATGTAGAACACTAAAATTAGGGAGTAGGGAATATCCTGAAGCAATGGTCAGCATGTATGACGCTGCTACCTGTGGTTCTGCTCCATGCCTCTTTCCCAAACTATTACCAGAGGCTTCAGCAATATGGCAGTACTAGTGCCCATCAGGATTTCCCAGTCCACTTCACTTCTGGTAGTACTTTCAGTATGTTGGAGCTGTAGGAGAGAGCCAAGCAGAAGGTTTCTAGGGACCCAAAAAGTAGTCGTTTTTTGCTTATCTGTAACAGTGAAACAAGCACTTCTTTTATATTTATCTTGAAGTTCTCATTTAGTATTTACCTGCTTTTAGCATTATCTGGTCTTCCTTAACAAGGCTGCCTTGAAAAGGACTCTGCTGTGTGGCATATAAGGTGCTTGACAAATCTGTTCTCCATTGGTCATGTCTTTGGCAACTGTACTGCAGCTGTTTGTGTGAGCAGCTGTTTTACCTGTGTATAAAGACATGGAGCTTCCTAGTTTTAACCGTTACCACCAGTTGTAATGTAAAGGGGTTTGGTTCATAAAAGTAAGCTTATATTCCCAGAAAGTGCATTTGGCTTGCAATGTAGCACAACAGAGCTGTCTGTGAAGCAGATAGAGAAATGTATTGATGAGGTGTATACATAATAAAAACTGCATTCTGGCACATAAAGCCATTAAACACCCAAAATCATTGTGCCTCAGCTGTGCTGCTACACTACCTGTCGTACACATGAAGTGCAGACACTTGTCAGTTGTACTGCATGCATATCCCTGTGTGCCAGTGTACACCATACACAGACACCACTTTTTAAGAAAGCCCTCAATGCAAGTAACATACATATTTTGAACGTTTCTGTATATCAGACAGGTACCAAAGTATCCCTCTGATCTGATTAGAGGTGAACACCTCAGTAGGCACACTTTGCAGCTGTTACCCATGGTGTTATATTTGCATCAATAGTGAATGCAGAAGAATAAGGCTATGAGTTATTAATGAGTTGCATCCTGTGGTTTAGAGTTTTATTCTGTCATCATTCATTTGCCCACTTCACAACCCTGAACAAGTCACTTAATCATACAGTGCTTTGGGGCAATTAGGAAATTGGGCTAGGCCCCCCAATGGTCACATTGACTGTGAGCTTACTACCTACCTATAAACCTATGCGTGATGCAGTGAAACTACACTTCCAGCTTCCACCTTAGAGGACACACCCCACTGTGTAGGTACTACACCTCCCCTGATCAACTGGGATATATTTCTGACCATCCATATTGTGTGGAAAGGCTCTGCAGTTAACCGGGTACTGGTCAGGTGGTTGCAATTAGGTCTAAATACTGTTTTCCTCTTGTTCCCCACCAGATCAAATAGTCCACCCAGGGATTCTAACCCTAGGGGTTCCAGTTAAAGCCTTTGGCTTCAAGTAGATATTTGAAGTCCTTTGTTATGTAGTCTTCTGGGTGTAAGGTAGCACCTGTAGGGAATATGGCCATATCCAGTGCAACTACTCATATCAAGTACATCCCAAACACTACCTCCATATCATCCAGCACTTGTCAACCACTTCTTGCCTGTCCAACTCCACAGTTCATCTGTGTATAAACTTGTCTCTGTTGAAGATAGGAGAAGGGGATTCCCTCCCTTTTGGCTTTCTTTGAAGAGTTTAATGGCAAAGATGTTTTTGTCACTGACACAGATGAGGACAGTGTATCTGCACCTCCAAATGACAATGGTGACAAAGCCTAGGAGCTCCTGAAGTGTACTGTGGACTGATTTATGGCTTCATTTCATCACCATAAGGAATATCTGGATAGTAAGGAGGAGAACATGTTGGTCATTATTCCTTCTGGAGTCAGTCATCAAAATTCTGTCCAACAAATCAAAATCTATACTTATCAAGAACGCATTTTGACATCCTCTTATAGTGAATCATGCACACATCAACAGCATGAAGCAATCCTCAAAATTTCAGCTAGTAAACTTATTGTTTTTGCAAGGGGCAAGCTCCTGCACATCTAGTGTGGGAAACAGCATCCCTTACACCCTAGCAACTTATATAAATCTGAGATCAAACAGTCATATACAAAGGAGAAAATTGATACTGATGTGAAAATGGTCATTCCTTCTCTTCTGTAGTGTGATTTCGGTCACAAGAAAAAGGCAGGCATAGAGAGATAGAGGAAAAAAAAAAACAATACAAAACCCTAAATACTTCTAAGTATTACCACCTTACAACATCAGAAAACAATAAACGCAAACCAGGGACCCAATATAGAAAACACTCAGTGAAATGGTACTTTACAACAACAGCAACAAAAAGTACAATAAGATTGGCTCTACCCCCTGGAGCTATCCAGACTCTGCTCCTACAGCTCCCAAGAAAATGGATTTTCTCTGTAATACCCGAAAACAGAATGTAGAAGGTCCCTGAACAAGCATCTGTGTCCTGACTCCTATGTTATCTTGATTCAGGAAAGGACCCATGCATCACAGCATTTTGTCATATTGCACCAGAAAAGGAGTGTAAAGCCTTGGATGTGAGCTGCAACAGGAGCATCCTCTCCACCATGTTTGGGCTTTTGTCTTATAACTAAGACCCTAATTTGCGAAAATTCCAGTCCTCCTTTGTGGTCCTGACACTGCAAAAGTTTTCCTTTCCTGCATGTCAAGGTTCAAAGAAGAAGTCATTAAGATTCTGTTTATGGCACCTAGAATGGGCTTGCACGTGGCCTGTTGTAGTTTTGACTCTGCTAATGCTTTGACTATGACCACATGCTCAGAAATGTGCCTCTGTAAGATGGCCTGGCTGAAACTGTCCTTTAAGGAAAAGTTCAGGTGGTCCATCTTGGGATCCAATATCAATGGTTAGGTTTTAGTCAGATAACCTTCGAGGGACTTGGTAGATACTTTTTTGGGTGGTCCCCAACCCCAAAAAGACCATCAAGCCTCCACCATTGATGACCCCATTGACCCATTCATGCCATAGGAATAAGAACACACCTGTCCATTTGTTCCTCTGAGAAATGTGAGTCTGGTGCCAAGAACAATGCTGTCATCCACTGCAAGGGTCCCAACCCTTGGCAACAAGTGTTTTCCACAATAACTTATCAAGGACATTGTGGGAGCACTGCATAATGCATATAGTCATCTAGGTCCTTCTCGCTGGTTTATTCCACATCTCCCTCCCTCCCCCAACAATTGCCACTTCTGTCCTACCTTCCCTTTGCCAGCTTATTCCAGTGCTCAGAACCATTAGATAAATCCAGGGTTGCTGATGCAAAAGTCAGGACTTTTATCTTTTTTACCTGTGGAACTGGATGGATTATAAAGTGGAGGAAGACCGTGATCACTGTGGAGGTTCTCTGTGCTCTCCATTTCAGCCTCTGTCCCCATCCTCTAGGTCTAGCCATCCTCCCGAAGAAGAAGTCCCCCTCAATGACAGGTAGCACAGCAAACATCACATGGTCTTCCCCTGTTGCCCAAGGTGATAACTTTACTGAACAAACAGTTAAAGTCTGAGTTGCTGTTTATGGTGGCATGTAGAGGACAGCAGTTCTCTTAAGTCTGTCCTACCTTCGAGGGCCATCACCAAGGAACAGTGAATTCCAGATATTGTCACAGATATCCACATTTTAGGGATCTTAGTTTCTTCCCAGAAAGTGCATTGATAATGGGCCAAGGTATTTTCTCAGACCTTATAAAGCAGGCTTAGAAATTTCGCCCTTTGCTTCTTATTTTATAGAATCTTAAAGAAAGATCTATGCCTGTCATTCCCCACCATTACAGACATAGTTATCCTGGATCTTCTGAACCTTCGCAAGTTAAATAGTACCACAAATTCCAGAACCGAGGCCTAAATCTGCTCCAGGAAATAAATAAAATGTAATGGAGACAGATTCATCATGTAGTGCCACCCAGACCTCTTGAATAAACTGTCCCTGCAGTTTAAGCAGTGTCATACTGTCATCCTGGAAACAGAACCTGGGTAATTAGATGGGTGCCCACAAATCTACCCTTGGACTGACTTGTCTAGCCTTCCTAGACAAAGAGTTTATCATGTCAGGCTAAGTGCTGATAAACAGTAAATGGTTGTGAGATTCAGCTGCCGTGAAATTCCTATGAATCCTTAGCACAAGTCACTAGAGTGGTAGACAGTGTCCACCATCCTTCCAAGTGGGCCTTCCCACAACAAAATCTAAGGCAAGTTTGGATGACTGAAATTCATTTGGCAAGACAAGGAGCTTACTTCAGTTACTCTCCTGATCACAGGATATACAAGGCTAATCAGTCCAGTGATCATGTGCACCTTGCCAAATAACTCCCCTCAGGCCTTACCACCATTTTCAAGAAGGGTGAGACCTTAAGTCCTGCTTTAAATGTTAGCATACCCATCCAGTCATTCAGGTTATGTTTGGAGGAGGACAATGATTTGTATTGCTTGACCTGCGGAGGAAGTCTGTTACTGAAAATGGATTGACAATAGGTGGCAAACCTATTATTTATTTACTGAGGTAGGTTAAATTCTCTATGTGAAGGCTGCCAGCCTAGCTAGATAGGAGGACAATCAGACTGGCAGTGGAGATATAATACCCTTGGAGAATGGACAGCCCAACCTTTCTGCAGAGGACATAAAAATCCATCTGGAGCTAAAGAGACTTGAGTTGGAGGCCAGGCGTTTGGAGATAGAAGCCAAGGAAAAGGAGTGGCAGAGGAGGTATCAGAGGGAAATGCTGCCTCTTTGCCAGAGTCATGGAGGTAATGGGGAAGGGAGTAACTGGACCCCAGAAGAACAAAAGGTCAGTAAATTTCTTCTGCAATTTAAAGAGGGGGATAATTTTGATAGTTTCATTCATATGTTTGAGAGGGTATGCAAACAGTATAATGTTGACCAAAGGCTCTGGGTACAGTTCCTGACCCCCTTACTCCATGGTAAAGCTGTAACTGTTTTGTCAAAAATGTCTGATGTTGCATATTTTGATTATACTGCGGTTAAAAATCACTTGTTAGAATTGTTTAAGCTAACACCTGAAATGTATAGGAAAAAGTTTCGTGAGCATAGACGCAAGGCAGATAAAAGTGTGTGTGAATGTGTTGCTGAACTGAGCACTTATTTCCATAGGTGGGTGAGTGGATGTCAGGTCACCACTTTTGAAGGGCTGGCAGACCTTTTGGTGAGGGAACAAGCCCTTAGCACTTTGCCTGAGGACATGAGGATCTGGTTAGCTGATAGACAATGTGCTACTTCAGATGAGTTGGGAAAGAAGGGAGACCTATACCTGGCGAGCAGGGCAACCCTGCACATGAAAGGGACCCCAAGTACTGCTCATGGTTCTAAAGGAACCCATGGTGGGTAGCACAGACTGGACCAACAGAATCTGCCAGTAGCAGGGGAAGCCACTAGTCCAGGTACATGTCCAGGAGCTAGGGTTTAATGTTTTGAATGCAACCAGTGGAGCCATGTGGCATACAGGTGTCCATGGAGGCAAGGTGGGGAACAAAAGGTGACTGCAAAGGTAGAGGTGAGTAGTAGTACCCAGGATGACAGTGAGGCACCACTGTCAGAGGATGCCAGACTTCCTGTGGAAGGGGAGATGGGAAGGGTTACAAGGAGAGAGTTGAGACAGGCTCAGCTGTCAGAGCCTACATTGCAAGGCCTGAGGCAGGTAGCTAGGGAGGCACCTGATTCTCAAGGAAAGGGGGAATCTGTATACTGGGACAAGAGGTTACTATACAGAGAGTGGACCCCTGAGGGAGGGCTAGAAGGTGAGAGAGTACAGCAGTTGGCAGTGCCTAGAGCCTACCATCTGGAACTTCTAGCCATAGCCCATGACATTCCCTTTGCAGGTCATATGGGCATAAAACGTACAAAGAGGCATATTATGCAGAACTTCTGTTGGCCTGGAATTTCCAGAGATGTAACAGCATACTGTGGGACCTGTGAGCAATGCCAAAAGGTAGGCAAGACAGGAGACAAGGTGAGAGCTCCTTTGATGCCTTTGCCTGTGATTGAGGAGCCATTTCAGAGGATAGTTATGGATATTGTGAGTCCTCTGAGTACCTCAAGTTCCACAGGAAAAAAGTATATCCTACTGGTAGTGGATTATGTTACACGATGCCCTGATGCAGTGGCTTTGTCCTCCATTGAGGCAGAGAAGGTGGCAAATGCTTTGTTAGAGATTTTCAGCAGGGTAGGTTTCCCAAAATAAATACTGACTGACAGAGGTCCCAATTTCATGTCAGACCTGTTGGCTTGTCTGTTGAAGTCCTGTGGGGTGAAGCACATGAAGACCACCCCTACCATCCCCAGATTAATGGTTTTGTTGAGAGGTTAAACTCTACAATCAAGTCCATGCTATGGGCATTTACAGATCAGTTTGAGGGCATGGGACAAATATTTGCCCCATCTGTTTGCTTACAGAGAGATTCCCCAGAAATCCACAGGTTTTTCACTCTTTGAGTTGCTGTATGGACATAGGGTGAGGGGACATCTAGATTTAATTTGAGATAAGTGGGAAGGTGAGTGCGAGTTTCACAAGGAGTCTGTTGTGGCATAAGTCCTAAACCTCAGGACAAGGCTCGGGGAACTCATGTACCTGGCCCAGGAGAACCTGGCAAAAGCCCAACAACAGAAAAAGGTGTGGTATGACAGGAGTGCTCGAACTAGAGAGTATGCTGTGGGGCAGCAGGTAATGGTTCTCATTCCTGTCAGACACAACAAGCTGCAAGCAGCTTGGGAGGGACCCTACTAGGTGGTAATAAAGGTAAGTGATGTTAACTACATGGTGGAATTGCTTGGCAGAAGGCAGGGGCACAAATTGTACCATGTTAACATGATGAAACCTTACCATGATAGGGAGGCCCTTGTACTGAGCATTTGCAGTGGATTACAGGAGGAGTCTGAGGGAGATCTGCGGACGGATCTCATCAGTGAGGCTCGGGCTGACACCTCAGTGGAAGGGGTAGCAATGTCCCAGCAGCTATCTCCTACCCAGCTTTGAGAAATCCCAGCAGTGTTGTAGGAATTTGGAGACATGTTCACTGGAAACCAGGGTGCACCCACCTGGGGCTGCGCCAGGTGGATACAGGACCCCAAAGGCCTATTAGGCAGGCCCCTTATAGAGTGCCTGAGAGAGTCAAACAGACTCTGAGGGAGGAGGTACAGGAGATGTTGGAACTAGGGGTGATTCAAGAGTCCCAACAGTCCCTGGGCCTCCCCAGTGATGCTGGTGCCAAAGAAGGATGGCAGCACCAGGTTCTGTGTGGACTACAGGAAATTAAGTGGTCACACAGAGTCAGATGCTTACCCCATGCCTATGACAGATGAGGCCCTAGAGCAGCTGGGTGGGGCTAAGTATCCTTTAACCATTGATCTTACCAAGGGTTACTGGCAGGTGCCCTTGACTCCCAGTGCTAAAGAGAAGTCAGCCTTTGTGACTCCTTTTGGCTTGTATGATTTCACCAAGATGCCCTTTGGGATGAAGAATGCCCCAGCAACTTTCCAGAGACTGGTAGATAATATCCTAGAAGGAACAGGAGGGTTTGCCCTTACTTACCTAGATGATATTGTCATCTACATCCATTCCTGGCCAGGGCACCTTCAGCATGTCAGGGAGGTGCTGGGCAGACTATGGAGGGCAGGGTTGACCATTAAGCTGAGCAAATGTCAGCTGGGTATGGCAGAGGTCTTCTACCTAGGACATAGAGTGGGGAGTGGTAAGATAAGGCCAGAATCCGCCAAGTGGAAGCCATTCAGGCATGGCCTGCACCTGATGCTAAACAGCAGCTGAGGGCATTTTTGGGGACAGCAGGGTACTACAGAAAGTTCGTCCCCAGTTATAGTGCCATAGCTGCTGCCCTCACAGACCTGACAAGGAAGAACAGGCCAGATAAGGTAGTGTGGACCCCAACATGTGAGCAGGCATTCCAGAAGCTTAAAGAGACTTTGGAAGGACCCCCTGTGTTAGCCAGTCCAGATTACAGCAAAGAATTTGTTGTGCAGGTGGATGCTTCAAACCAGGGGTGGGAGCTGTACCTAGCCAGATTTCTTCAGATGGGGAAGAGCACCCAGTGGTTTATCTCAGTCATAGGCTCCAACCTAGGGAGGAATGCTATGCAGCTGTAGAAAAGGAATGTCTAGCCATAGTGTGGGCACTACAGAAACTTCAGCCTTATCTGTATGTAGGGAAATTCGCTGTTATGACAGATCATAACCCCCTAACATGGTTAAATGGAGCCAGCCAGCAAAATGCCAAGTTGCTAAGATGGAGCCTGGGTTGCAAGCATATGATATGTCCATGCAGCACCGCAGTGGGATTAGCAATGCCAATGCAGATGGGCTCTCAGCACAGGGAATGGGGTAAGCTATACTCAGATAGACCTAACCCTCTCAAGCAGCATTTTTCAAGGGTCACTTGAAAAAATAGCTTGAGTTCTCTGGGGGGGGGGTGTGAAGGCTGCCAACCTAGTTAGATAGAATTTTATAGATAAGTCTATCTTCTGTAAATATTAATGTAAGCAACAAGTTTATTGTCTTAAATTGAAAAAATGCTGTTACATGTGGAACTGCAAAAAAATGTGACAACAGTGCACTCTGCTGGCAGAAAGCTGACCAAGTAAAGCATGTTGTGACCCTTTGATCTAAACACGATGCCGAAATGTCTAATTGAAGACATTCTTTCTATTGTTTTAACCAAGAGTTAAATTGCTAGATTTAAACATGCAAATATATTTTTATTGCTCTGCTACCTGACCAGCTCTAAGATAACAAAATATGTTAAGAATGAAATGTAGTTTCTGTTAACCTGGGAACCCAGGGAAATGTGAAGAATGATGTAATGTGAACCAGGAATGTGATTTTAAAAACAGAGAGAATCAGAGAGCATTAAGCATGTTTGTCTTGACCATCCCACTCAGCACTGCCTTTGCTCTATATGTAAGTTTATCTTAGACTTGTGTTTTCTCTTATAAATAGCTAGAAGCTAGAAAAATTAGACTAAGGGCCAGATTCACGAAACCTCCGTGTAAGACTTATGTCTTACTTGGAGGCTGCAGTTGAACGGTATGACGTCAGCATGCCATGCATATTCATGAGGGCATGCTGCATCATACCCTAGTCTAACACAGTCCATGTAGGAAAGTAGGGGGCATATCCGAATGCCAAGTACTGCAAAGGGGCATGCCCCCAGAAGAGTCAGAGGCCTGAAAGTAAACACCTATGAGCGAGTCCTTAGAAATGTCAAGGAACACAACACCACACATCCCCACAGACTAAACCCTACTAAAAATGTGTAAAACGTAAAAATAGCAGTTTCATTTTTTTTTATAATTTCAAAAATGTTTGCCCGCATTTGCGCAGGTATGCCCTTCGCTCAGCCACAGTTAGCAGACATTGAAAAGCATATAATATCTACATATGCAAATTAAGCCAAGTAGCAATAGCGTAGCGGTAGAGACATTGGCCAAAGAGGAGGTAGTCACGGTTCGAGCCCCCACAACATCATTCACCATTTTTATTTAAATAATTTTGAAACAATCCCCTGACATATATATATATATATATATATATATATATATATATATATATATATATATATATATATGTATAATTTAAGTAAAATGTAATGAAATGGGCCATGTATTTGTGAAGAAATCCGACAGAATAATTTATAAGAAAAGGATTATAATTGCCCATAACTGAGCAACGCTTTAGAAAGCTGAATATGAGTGCCCATAGGTGAGCAGCGGTTTAACAAGCTGCATATGAGTGCCCGTAGGTGTGCAGCGCTTTAACAAGCTGCATATGAGTGCCCGTAGGTGAGCAGTGCTTTAACAAACTGCATATGGTGCCCGTAGGTAAGCAGCACTTTAAAAAGCTGCATATGAGTGCCCGTAGGTGAGCAGTGCTTTAACAAGCTGCATATGAGTGCCCGTAGGTAAGCAGCGCTTTAACAAGCTGCATATGAGTGCCCGTAGGTGAGCAGTGCTTTAACAAGCTGCATATGAGTGCCCGGAGGTGAGCAGCACTTTAACAAGCTTAATATGAGTGCCCGTAGCTCAGCGGTGCTTCACCCAGCGCAATATGAGTGCTCATAGCTAAATAACGCGTTACCCAGCGTAAGCCGTTTGCGCGGAGCTGCGCAGCAATCCAAACAACTTACCGGCGGGCAACATTGGGCAAGCTGTATCAAAGCCGCCTTTACACAGACACACCTCCTAGCCTGTCTAGACAGTAGTAAAATAAAAAAAGCAATGCCAAGGGTCGAATCCGGGATACTGTGCACCATAGTCAAAGTACTGAACCACTAAGCCATGACAGTTTTACTGAGAAATACAGTATTAGTATATATATAGGAATGAATGAAAATAGAACCATGGCAAAGCAGGTTTTCTTTAAGCTGATAAATATCCAAAATGGCCAATCACAGATAAGTGCAGGAAAACCAGCATATATAAGCCCCATAGGCGGCAATACACACCATAACTGATTGTGGTACCCATTTGCAGTCAGGATGCAGGTGCAGAAGAGGGAAATCGCTTTAGAGCACAGAGGTGGGGTGTTGAGGAGTCAAAATATATGGTTTGGCTCCTAGTCCATGATCATGAAGCACAACTCATGCAGGGCCAGGTTCAATGGGGAGCGTATAAGGCAGAGGTGTGGAACCGGTTGGCACATGATCTCACCAGTGCCACAGGCATTCTGAGGACTGGTGAACAGGTCTGTCACCACCATGCGGACCTGAAGCGACGTAAGGAGGACCAACTGAACCGTTGGATCTAGGAGGCCCGCCAAATGCCCAATGCCCCACTACTAAGTATCCATGTAATTACGTATGTAAGAAATGCTATCCTAGCCTATAGTATGGAGAGGTATGTTCCAATATTCCTTCATTTATATTACAGCTGCAGGTGTCCATTCCACGAATCGGCAAGCCTATGCTGATAGGCTGCTGAGGTTGCGCCACCAGGCAGGTTAGTAATTATTTAACTGGTATTGTTATAGAATATAAGTGAGACAGATTGTAAAAGAGTTCATTGTTGTAACCCAGTAATAAAGGTGAAATAAGCCTAGAATAAAGATTCTGCTAGTATTGTAAGATGAGATAAGTGATGCAGCCTGGAAAAGAGTGTATTGCAATCTAGTAATAAAGATTAAATAAGTCTCAAATAGAGTTTCCACCTGTATTGTAATATCAGATAACCGCTTCAGCCTGAAAATGAGTGGTAATCAATCAACAAAGGATAGACAAGTGTTGAATACATCCTTGTAAATTCTGCCATATGAAATAAGTGAGTCAGCTGGAAAGGATTGTTGTAACCCAGTAATAAATGTTAATAAAGCCTAGAATTAAGTACCATTCTGAAATATAAATATAAAATAAGTGAGAGAGTGTGAGAAAGGCAGTTTGAAGCTACCAAGAAAGCTGTAATAAGTCTGGAATAAAGGTATACTGCAGTCACTACATAATAAAATGAATGAGACAGCCACAACCAAAGAGTGTAATGTCTTAAATAAAGTACAGAACCTGGACTGTGTCCATCCCACAATTTGGATATGTTGCTGTACCCTTGCATTATGGAGATAGTATGGTTGTATGAAATGCTGAACATCCACAGTTGTCTAGACCCATATAAATCAAATGTAGCAGGATGCTGTACCTGAACACAGCCAGATATGAACATATATGAATAAAAATGGAATGTATATTAATGTAGCAGTAACATCCCCATCACCAACATTCCTAAGGTTACATACAGGAAACTGTACTAATACATGTAGGGGATATATATCTGCATCTACTAGGAATGTACAGTATATGTATAGGTAGTGTAAGTTGTTAATATAATATTTCTCCACCCTACCCTATTTTCACAAATTATGCCATTCCACACCAAACTAGGTATGTGTATTCACAATTAATTCCCATGGACATTTGTCATGTTGGTTCATACATATTTGCATGTACGTTGATGCATGTGCCCTGTTCACATATCCAAACCTGATGGCCTGTTGCCACCAATCAACCCTGCATGCTGTTGGAATGTGCACTGTTGTTCTACATATGCATGTGTTATGCTTGCTGCTCAATGTTCGGAATTCGTGGGTGTTTGGTTAATGGGAATACTGATGCATGCTGTTACAACTAATTTTGAATGGTGTTGTTTGTTACTAACCTAAAATGCCATAAAATACTGCTAAACATAGGACAGCAGGGAAGGTGGGTTCCAGCGGACCCACCTCTCCCACCTCAGCTGGCGAGTGCACCTGGCACCAGTGCCCAGGCCGGGACCTCCTCCTCCGGTGGCCCTGTGCCACCTTCGGGTGGAAGCACTACAGGGGATGGGGCTCGTCCCCCCTGTGCAAGCATGGCCAGAGGAGAGCCTCCACTCACCGTCCATAGGGTGGTCTGTGGTGCGTAGTGAGATCAGGCGTTCTGTGACTGATCCCCTATGCCAGCTCGAGGCGAGATTGGCGCAGCTCGCGGGGTGTGCCTGCCCATCCTATCCAGCCCCCAGCACAGCCCCGGCCTGGGCTGTGAAGGCGCAGTGGTAACTGCCCATGGGTGGGGATCTCAGTTCCACTGTTCCCATCTGTGGGCTCATGGGCTCGCGATATCCAAACATCCATCCCCGTCAATTGTGTTTACCCCCCACATGTCATACTCCACCCCTGTATGCATCTTGTTTGTCTTGTCTGTTAACCTCCCTAACCTACCTCCCCAAATATACCTACTTCCTGTACCTCACATTCCACTCTCACCTGAAAAAAAAATAAAAAAAGGGCACTCTGTTCCCACAAAAAAATTACGCCCCATACATAGCTGCCCAATTCGCACACATGCCCGCTGGACATGTAAACTGATAATTCTAATTGGCAGTAGAACATATTTTGTTGTCCTCACCCCTCTCTCAGGGGTGGCAGGTTTCAAATTTCACACCAAATTTCAAACATATGCACAACTGTTGCTGATAAAGAAATGGGCACCTATGGACCTTCCCTACACCCATCCTGCACATCCCGAGCTGGTTTCCCTACTGTCTTTCCGTCTTTGTGCCCCCTTTTTCACTACTTTCCTATTTCCCCATTTTCTTTTCTTTAAAAGAAATTAGCGTGGGTGTTAGCAGGAGTAAGCACTTTTAAGCAGTAGTCAGCGGGTGTGCGCTTGTGTGCACTTAGCTAAGCGTAGATAAGCATAGCTAAGCATTGCGCAAACTCGCTTACAACTGCTTAAAAGTGCCTTAGTCACTCTGTATGACAAGGCCTGTAGTCTGCCCATCAGCAAAATAAAACACCCCTGTCAGTCTCGAACCCCGGACCTTGGAAACACTAGTCTGCATGAATTACCACTGAGCCACAGCAGATATACAAAAACTTGGTGCTGAAAGAAATATATCATGAAATACAAGGAGTGAATGTAAAGGGAAAATAGGAAGGCCATTACACAAAGCTTATTCTGTGTATCTTTACTGGAAATTCTTGTGGAATTGCATTACATTAGTGTGAGAAGAGAAACAGCCATGCTAGTAGGTAATAATGTTACAGTAGCACCTTACAAACCCCACACAGTATCAGAGCAGGATAAACACCGCCATATTTGAATAGGTAAGAGGCCAGACCTCCCAACTGTGACTGATTTACAGGGATGTCCCTGATTTGCAAACAACTGTTACCTGTGCCCCACTGACTGCCTGTGAAATGTACTAACAGTAGGAAGAAAGGTGGGGAATCCCACGTAATGGTAACTGTCAATAAGTTAAAGTAGACACTACTTGCATGTCAGAAATGGTGTAGTAATACATAAGCTCAAAATACCCCACAGTCACAACCGCAGAATATCTGAAATATATCACGGGTGTATCCCACTGATATGTACCTTTCCCTGAGGCTGGTCAAATATATACCTGAGAGTATCTGAAGCCTGCAAGTGTCAGAAACACACAGGCATATCAGCCTGTCTGCTGTTACATACTCTGCGAATAGCTGTAGAATTACTTCCACAACCATGCCCTTATGTAGGAGTACAACACAGAAATATCAAAGGATGTAGCCACCTTACATACTAATGACAGTATAGCAGTTCACAAGCACTGCATGTGCCTGATATTCATAATTGTTAGTACAATATACTTAGTTGTCCTCACCCCTCTCTCAGGGGTGGAAGGTTTCAAATGTCACAGCAAATGTCAAACATATGTACAGCTATTGCAGTTAAAGAAATGTGCAGCTATGGACCTTCACTACACCCAGCCTGCACATCCCTAGCTGGTGTCCCCACTGTCATCCTGCTTCCTGCTTACAACTGTTTAAAAGTGCCTTATTCACTCTGTATGACAAGGCCCTAGTACTGCTCAGCAGCAAAATAAAATACCCCTGTAAGTGTCAAACCCCAGACCTTGGGCTCACCAGACTGCATGAAGTGCCACCAAGCCACAGCAAACATATAAGAACTTAGTGCTGAAAGAAATATATCATGCATTACAAGGAGTGAATGTAAATGGAAAATAGGAAAGCCATAGCAACTCATTCCAGTAAAGACAAATATCAGGCATTCAAGGAGTGAATGTAAAAGGAAAATACAAAAGCCATAGCAACACATTGCAAGAACTACTGTTGTATGCCAGTTAATCCTCAAATCCCACAGGTAAGTACATACTCCCATGTAAACAGTGTTAGCATTAGCAGGTGTGAGTTAACATACACACTGAGAAGAGTGAACTGGAAGAAGCAACAGTCAGGTTTCAGTACAACATGCATTTCAGTGGCTACAACACAACGTTAGATATGAGAGATGTACCAACTTTCTGACTCACACAACAGTGTCCACAGCAAACCAGCATGGTCCCCACCTTGCAAAACTGAAAGGCCTATGCCTACCTAACCTATCATTTTATAGCAGTGTCCTGAAATCACAGTGAGAACTGCAATTACCACACAGCAGGCTGCATGCAATTACTAAATGCTGTCCACCAATTGGTGCAGAGGCCGTCACATGCACATGTGCAGATACCTACAAAAGCAGCCTGTACTGCCAGTCCACACATGCAATAATATCATTGCAGCAATGGGAGGGAGAGAGAGAGAGAGATAGAGACAGAGACCAAAAAAAATAAATAAAAAGCAAGGCAGAAAGCAAGCAAGCCAGCAAGCCAGCAGAAAAAAGCTGTCAGAGACAAAGGTAATGTAAACTACATAATCTAATAATCTACACACTGTGAACCCTCTATATGTGTTAGCAGTTTGTATCTATGTGTATATGCAGATGTGCATAGGGCAAGGGACATACTGCAACTGTTAGTGAAGGCTGGATATACATATGTAGTTGAAGGTTGCTATGTGCACATATCAATGTAGGTTATAGTGTGTGGCATTGAAAACAGCATGCAGTGCAGGTATATGTCATGTGGTGGTGTACGTCTGTGGGACTGAGCCAGTGAGGCCTGCTACAGCTATACGGCCTGAGGACAGCATAATGCATTATGCACAACACTGTGCAATATCATTACAGAATGGTATGTCTCACAGCTCTTTCAGAAGTGATATTCCCACCATGAAAGGTGGGCAGTCTATGTGCCTACATGTGCATGTATATGTACAGTAATGGATGTTTAGAAGTGTGTGTGTACATATATATATATATATATATATATATATATATATATATATACACATATATCTATATATCGATATATATATATATATATATATATATATGTACATAGAGAGGTATGTACAGATAGAGATATATAGATAGATAGAATATGTATATACATAATATAATAGATACATGCATATATACAGATAGATATGAATGTCTATAGTATGTATATATATATATATATTATATATATATATATATATATATATATATATATATATATATATATACATATATGTAGATATGTATATATATATATATATATATATATATATATATATATATATATATATATATATATATATATATATATATATATATATATATATATATATATATATATATATATATATATATATATATATATATATATATATATATATATATATGTAAATGTATATGTGTGTGTATATATATATATATATATATATATATAGATATATATAAAGAGAGAGTGAGAGAGGGGGACATGGGGGCAGATGTACTGCAACAGGTGCCTGGTGACCAAGGCATGGACTGAACACCAGTGTTGATACTGCAGTACCATACCCCATTCCAAAACATGTTACCCACTAACTACCACATAGGTGGTTGCCCGCCTACCACTGGAGGTGTCAGAAGGGAACATGGGACATAGGTGTGTAATAGCCTCCCCTTTGATATCTACAGTGGCACACTAGTCTTGTAATCCCTGTACATGGTACGTGTCATCACAAAAGATGTGTCAGCTAGGGAAATGTAAGTCAGTGTACCCCTCTACACCTCACAATGTCCTATGCAGTATGTACCTCCCATGAGAACTACAGCAAGTGGAAAGGCCACAGACATACCTAACAAAGACTGATAATGCCCTCAAACACATTCGCTATGCAGACTGACTCTCAAAACCACAGCTAGAGTGCCTTGCATACTTCCTACACAGAGGTTACCACTGCTGGACATACACAGTTATGTCACACCCATACCAGTTGGCCAACCACCATGTCAACACCTCACAATCCGTCCAGCCTACATGACCTAGGGCCCTAATCCTTGTCACCGCACTAAACAGCACATGCTGGAGGTACAGGTTTCTATACACAAATATGCCATACCCTGGAGTAAACCACCCAGCATTAACAAACAAGGCTTCTTATTAGTAGATGTCATACATACCCCTGATGAATGTTATGGAGATAGGTAATATGCCCTGTGAGTCACCTCTGTGTAACCATTTCACAGGAGCACGTAAAATCACATTACATGTGTCCCAAAGGGCAGGGTAGCATATGGCTAGGCTGCCCTAGGCCCAGGGTCAATAGCATAGTACCTACCTATGACACAATGCACACACATGTACTCAGTGCAATGCCACCTATGTGACGTTGAATAAGTGTGACACTGATTGTGTGCAAGGTCTGTAAAGGTGTGATAGCTTAGTGTGAGTTTGCATCTGTCCTGGTAGTTGGTGTCCTTGGTGTGAGGCCAGAGAAAGATGTGTCAGTTATCAGGATGCAAACATAGTAGATTGGCATATGTTGTGCCATACTTCCCTGTGTACAACTGCGGTGTCCCATCGTAGGCAGAAGCAATACATGTATGCTCAGTAAGTGGTACTGCTGTTGAATCCAGCTCACATATGAACTGTTGTACTACCTGATGTTGTAGGCCTAAACACTACAGTATGGTGTATGTTCACATTCCCTGGTAACACTGTCTGGTGTGTTTCCTGTAGTCTGCACAGATTACATACCTCATGCATAGGTATCTGTAAGTAGGGGCACACAGTACTATAAGGTACACAGTTAATGCTCATCTGTGTTGTCATACATTTGTGTGTTGTATGTATGTGTAATGTGTGTGTAATGATGCCTGTACCATGGCCGCAATCACATGTGTGTTACAGGGTATGTGTGTGTACCTGGCAGCATGTATACTCTGTGACAGCAGTATGCTGGCTATAGTAACAACTGTGCACATATGTCAGGTAGGGGTATGGCATCAAAGACTAGGGTGGATTACCGTTGAAACTGTAAATGTGCATTGCATTCATTGCACAGGATGACAATATTCTTCATCCATTAGCTTGATACATACCCTCAGTGTGAGGTTGTGCATTGTATCCCACACAGTGTGCCGAGTGCTTGTGTATACTAGTTTGTTGTATGGAGTGTGGCAGGCACTGTCAGACAGTTGTGGGCTGAGCACTGATATGTGGTATTGAACATGTGTATCCCCTGATAGATAGACAGATTCTATATATGGCAGTTAAGTGATATCAGTACATTAGAATATTAACTGTGCCACATGACTTGCTCACATATTTTTCTTTTCCTTCCAGGGTGATGGTGCATCAGCGAAACCCACCTTATACAGTAGCAGAGGATCAGGAGATCCACCAGAGCCTGGTGCAGAATTACTGTGTGCTGTTTTCCAGGACCAGCCAGAACCAGCATGAGAAGGCTGCACTGTGGCAAGATCTTGTCCGTCGGGTAAATGACATAGACATGCATAACCGGACATATGAGCAGGTACGTCATCACTGCAGTGATTTAATTAGACATGTCCAGCAGCGTGCGTCTGATATCTACAGACAACAGCTTGCCACTGGCGGTGGGGTACCTATCCACCCTCCCCTCACCAGTGTGGAGGAGCACCTCCTAAGTGTTGTGGCTGCAGGCCAACAACAGCAACATCCACAAACGTGTCATCATGGAGGCTTGAGCCACCCAGCATGTTGAAATGGAGCGTGCAGGTAACATGCCATATCTGTAGTTGACTGTTCTCTGTACTGGTAGTTTATGCGTGTGTGAGATGTGTACTGTTTGTGTAGCTGTTAACCTGCCTATTCTTCTGCAAGATTGATATTCTGAGCATAATCTGTACACCTGTGAAAGCCACCTGTTGTACTACTGTACTTTATCATACTCACAGTATCAATGGCACAGTTGTGGCCACTGGCAATCACTCTCATATTTTTGCAGGTCCCTCTGGAGTGACAGCAAGGCAGCCAATCCATGCTGGTGAGTGTGTAATAACAATACTATTGCTAATGACATGTGCATGTCATATGGAGGTGTAGTCTGTGCACATGTAACACACCTACACATAATGCATGCTGTGCATGTTTGCTGTGAGACTATGCATATCCCATTATTCTCAATAGCTGCCTCACTCACATGCAATACACAGAGCATGATACATGTGTGGCAACACAGTACTGGACATTGTATAGGCATACCTGATACACATGTACACAACACACACGTTTGGCATACACACTACACCTTAGCCTGCTACACATGTCCAATTATGACACCTGCTGTATGGCAACCCTTCAGCATCCCACTTATCATCTACGCAGCACACATAATATACCTGAGGGATAGAGGCCTATCAGGTCTTTGTGCAACAGTCTTGAACAAATAGTACATTCATGTTAGGCAGTGCTCACTATTGGCCACCTTACAAACCAATGTAACAAGTGGCTGTGTAATTGTGGATGTAGTCATGTTACTGCACGTCAGGTACAGCATGCTGGCTGCCTGTCTGGCACACATTATTATTGTTGACTGACCACAAGAAGCATGTTGATCATGGCTCACATTACTACACCACATCCAATTCCGCCGACCACAAAAGTACACATAGCAGTCATTGCGTAGCACCGTCATGTGTTGTGTGTGTGTGTGTGTGTGTGTGTGTGTGTGTGTGTGTGTGTGTGTGTGTGTGTGTGTGTGTGTGTGTGCATGCAAATATATGCACCCACAGCTTGTAACACTTGCACAACATTGTTCTGTCCTTGTACACATTGTGTCCCAGGGTGGAGACAATCACTGAACAACTACACACAAGCATCAAGTACACGTATACTGTTATTAACAAGGGCTGTCTACACTTGCACTGCATGTTCCTGTGCAACACATAGACTGCATGCTGACACGTGTGCAGTGATGTTTTTCCTTGTGATACTGTCACCCACCCTAAAACATTATTGTGTATGTGTTGGATTGCAGGTGTGTCTGTGTTTGTATCTGCTGTACTGAGGAGTGTGCCTGTGTGCTTGCATGCCTGTGTGCATGTGCGCCTGTGTGCTTGTGCGTCTGTGCACCTGTGCGCCTGTGTGCATGTGCGCCTGTGTGCATGTGTGCATGTGCTCCTGTGTGCATGTGCGCCTGTGTGCATGTATGCTAATATCGTGTACACATTTGTAAACCGTGTTTCCTATCTTCCTCTCACAGGTTCTGATGTTGCTCTGGTGGAGTGCAGCAGGGAACGTGAAGCCACTGCTGTGGATAGTGATTATGATGATACATGTGCAATGGCACAGGGAGGTGTGACAGGGTCTGTCATTGGCCAGCCAATTGACACTACACAGCAGTCAATCCCATCAATGCACACAGTCATCCTGCCTATACATCCATTGTCACCAATGTCCTTAGCTGAGGGACAGCATACAGTGGGCATTGACCAGGGTAGTGTGGTATCATTGGCACATGCATGCCCTCACAGCAGCCATGGCCAGATTCCTGACATGGTACCACACAGGCAGATGTCCAGGGGTTCTCGTGGGAGCATCCATGGTCATACTGCCCCTGTCAGACGTGCCCACAGAGGTCTTTCAACCTCAGCTATGTTCCGGGCTGTAATGCAGGCACAGGCACGTATGGAATGGTACATCAGACAGGGTCTGAGGGAGCTTAGAGTACATCGCACCGCTATGAATGACACTATGCGTGATGTGTCTGCCATCCATAACATCAGCAAGGTCATTGATAGACACTGGGGGGACACATTAGATCTCTTCCACAACTACATGTCCAGGAGCCAGGACAGTGCAGGAAGGTTGAGGCATCGACATGGACGTATGCCAGCAACATTATCAGCTGGCAGTCGTCGCGGATGACAACAAACCCGCAGCCACTCCCATAGTGCCAGTACCAGCCCCAGCAATGTTGGGTCTGTGCTGTCATTTGACCGTCCGAAAAGACCACGTGCACGTGGCTCTGGACAGTCCCAGCAGGGACATGTGTCCAGTCAACAACCCACTGCTTCTGATGACAGTACCCAGTCTGGCTTAGTACCTGATACTAATAAACAAAAAAATCAGCAAGCAAAAGGTCGTGGTTCCAACAGTTTTACTGAAACACAGACACGTACAAGGCTTAAAGCGCTTTTTGTTTGCACTAAAGCAAACTTCTTCAGAAGACCATGTAACTAAAAAACCGCCACATTTTAAAATACATCACTGCTTACATCACAAGTATTAATTACTGTGTGAAAAACAGCTTAAAGTTATAGAATGTTGAAAGACAAATGGATATGAACCTAATACCATAGTACCAATTGCCTCAGATATAACATTCATATGATTCAAAAACTTTAAAAACCAAAATACAAAAAATGAAAGGAACAATAAAATTGTAAATATAGTGTAATATAATAGAATATCGTATAATATTGTACCAATATAAATATAAATATAAATATAAATGTACCACACTAGTTAGACCACCTGTTTTAGATACAACTACCCAATACAATTCTATGATATTCTAAACCATCATGGACAAACTATGTATATGTGTACAAAGCTATGATGGCAAGGGATACATCACACGTAAACTGTACATTTACATTTATATTTATATTTATATTGGTACAATATTATACAATATTCTATTATATTACACTATATTTATACTTTTATTGTTCCTTTCATTTTTTGTATTTTGGTTTTTAAAGTTTTTGAATCATATGAATGTTATATCTGAGGCAATTGGTACTATGGTATTAGGTTCATATCCATTTGTCTTTCAACATTCTATAACTTTAAGCTGTTTTTCACACAGTAATTAATACTTGTGATGTAAGCAGTGATGTATTTTAAAATGTGGCGTTTTTTTAGTTACATGGTCTTCTGAAGAAGTTTGCTTTAGTGCAAACGAAAAGCGCTTTAAGCCTTGTACGTGTCTGTGTTTCAGTAAAACTGTTGGAACCACGACCTTTTGCTTGCTGATTTTTTTGTTTATTAGTTTTCTGGCTGTTTGATTATTCTTAGTACCTGATACTGTCCGTAGCACCCCTGCCAGGCACAGGTACTGTGTCCGTGGCCAGAGACAGTGATCTGTATGACCTGGCAGGTACAGTTTGTGGCTGTCCACAAACACCCGTATATGGCAGCCACGTGGTGCAACTGTGTGCATGCATACACACACACACACACACACACACACACACACACACACACACACACACACACACACACACACATAATGTTAACACCTAGGGCTAGCACATACACACACACACATTGCAGCAACATTGCCCCATGTTGTACTGTTGTCCCTCACTAACACACACACACACACACACACACACACACACACACACACACACACACACATGTCAATTGGATGTGTCAATGGCAGACTCTGGCAAACCAAGTACACACCCTGTGCATATGATGAAACTGTGCCACCTCCTGCCATCTGTAACAGTGATGCAGGAACAGGGTAGCATGGTGCTGATGCACAGGGTGACTACATAGCACTGTAGTAATATTATCATGTTGTTAACAGTACAGTGTAATGATATTGTTGTGGGTATATTCGAGCATGCATGATGCATTACCTATGTTTGTCATTGCAGTTTTGTATACACCAGTGTTAGTTCCCAAAGTGTACTGTCTGCACATGTGCCACATGGCTGTTGTGTGTACCTGTGCCTGCATGTGTTGGGGTGTGGACAGTATATGTGTGATGTTTGCAGCACTGAGTTGCAGGTGTACATTTGTGAACATGGTTAGCATGGAACATGACATGGTTTGACAGTATGCTGTGGGTGATACGGTTTCCAAATGTCAATGGTCTGCATTCTAGTACTATACACAGCTTACATAGCCTGACATTCAGTGGTCATTACATGGTGTCTCCTCAACTGATACACAGATGTAGGAACCTGGTGTCAGTGATATCCCTGCAGTACTACACTGTACCAGTAGCCATTCTTACTGAGCCACACACATCCCTGGGAACAATACTCTTTGGCATATAGCAGTCTCACGTACATGCCAACACACTACGGATATGTCCATCTACGACTGCAAATACATACAGTAGCCTACAATGCATTCTACACACAACACACCTAACCACCACAAGGGTATCATACGGACAGATACCTGTTTTCCAAGCCATGCTGTATTGCTGTAACGCAACTGTGGCATTGGCATCGGCATGTAGTTAACATAGTATTCCAACAGTACCATGTAGGTGGTAGCACCCATCATGTAGAATGGGTAATGGTGTGTACATGTGGACAAGTGTTATCTTGTCTTTCCTGTGATAGTCACATTTCCAAAGGTATTCTGCAGTCCCTCGGTGTATCACCTAAGCAAGAAAGTGTCTGTATGCATATCGGCAACAGTTGCCATACACCTACACTGGGTGCCCAACACTCACAGACTTTGCTGTGTTTTAACATGCCTGACATATACTCCAGACATGAACCCTCACCCACTTTAATCTATCAAAGCTTTCATGGGTGTGTGTCACATAGTTGGCCTAGGACACAGATCACTGCAGTAGCCTGCATTGTCACCAACATACATGTATGGCCTAAGGTCTGGTAAGCTGCGGCACATGCTGGCAAAGGTAACAACTGTATTCATATGGGGCAGGCTTCACACATAGGAACTATTAAAGGTCACAGGTACATATCTGTATGTGGCACACACATACCTGATGTGTGCATTGAAATTACTGTTATAATAATATGTCATACAATAATAAAAGCAAAACACACAACACATTGACAAACTGTGTGACAAATGCACACATGGCATTTGTAGGATTCAAACCCCTACCTAACTATGTTATGATACTTGAGAGAGACGCATTAGCGCAGCGCACTATTCACATTACTGGATGGTTTCCCTTCTCCTGCTGTATTTATAGGATGCTGACATCATCAGTCTTTCCAAAGAGGAATGTACATCTTTTAGTGTGTTATCCCAGTCTTCAAAAAGGCCATTCCTTTCACAGAGAATTGCATACATACATATACCTAACTATGCTATGATACTTGAGCGAGACGCATTAGCACAGCGCACTATTCGCATTACTGGATGATTTCCCTTCTCCTGCTGTATTTATAGGATGTTGACATCATTAGTCTTTCCAAAGAGGAATGTACATCTTTTAGTGTGTTATCCCAGTCTTCAAAAAGGCCATTCCTTTCACAGAGAATTGCATACATACATATACCTAACTATGCTATGATACTTGAGCGAGACGCATTAGCACAGCGCACTATTCGCATTACTGGATGATTTCCCTTCTCCTGCTGTATTTATAGGATGTTGACATCATTAGTCTTTCCAAAGAAGAATGTACATATTTTAGTGTGTTATCCCAGTCTTCAAAAAGGCCATTCCTTTCACAGAGAATTGCATGCATACATACACCCCCCCACACACACACACACATCGTTTGCAGGATTCAAACCCCTACCTAACTATGTTATGATACTTGAGGGAGACGCATTAGCACAGCGCGCTATTCGCATTACTGGAGGATTTCCCTTCTCCTGCTGTATTTATAGAGTGCTGACATCATTAGTCTTTCCAAAGAGGAATGTACATCTTTTAGTGTGTTATCCCAGTCTTCAGAAAGGCCATTCCTTTCACAGAGAATTGCATACATACACCCCCCACACACAGTGTTTGCAGGATTTAAACCCCTACCTAACTATGTTATGATACTTGAGAGAGACGCATTACCACAGCAAGCTATTCGCATTACTGGATGATTTCCCTTCTCCTGCTGTATTTATAGGGTGCTGACATCATCAGTCTTTCCAAAGAAGAATGTACATCTTTAACTATCCCTCAGTATGGGGGATAACAATATCTGTGCATTAACAGATGCCTAGTTCAGGGTCACATATGCACACTGGCGCTGCCAGATTATGTTCTATAGCATGCTTCATGACCACAGGACTTGTAACACACAACACAAGTAGGGGGTGTATCCATATACATCACAGATACACACACCTCTGGGTTGGTACCACTGCACTAAGCATGACAAGCCATACATATACAACTACCATTGTGCAAAACTGCCTTTTGGTTTGGTGTGTAGTTCAGACCACCCCACCCCCCATACCCAGTAACCACACTTGGCTTTCTTGGGAACAGTGTAGGATATGCAGGTCTTCACACACACCATTATAGTGGTTGACTTCAGGTACACAAATATTGACTGGGGATACTACTCAGGCCCTCAACAACATCACCCTACAGCCACTACAATTTGTGAAGTCATGTGCTATGGCACAACCAGTCACCACACCCACAAGGGGGAATACATATTGGACCTGATCATCACCAACATGGGGACTCTATGTTCCACACCAGAGGTAGAACCGTCATTGTTAAGATCAGACCATAAACAACTTTCCCTGGACATCCATATCCCGTCCCCACCGCCAGCCAAGGAAATCACTGTAAAGAATTTCTCAAAAGCAGACTTTGCACTTGTGAAGACTGGGGTGGAATACTTCAAAGGCCCCGTGCTGGAGGATAATACAGCCCAATCTGCAGAATCCTTTACAAACACATTGCATGAGCACCTGCAGGTATGCATTGATCATGCTATCCCAAATAAAACCATGACTCCTCCAAAACAGGAGACCTGTCTGGTTGACCCCAGCCATATATAAGCTGTACAACAGAAGGAGGAAGCTACTACATGACAGAGCAATATCCCACAGACCCACATAGATCATAACCTCTCCTTTGCTAATCACATTGACAGAGTCATTGCAAAGACCTTTATATAGCCCTCCTTATCACATGGGTGTTTGCATGTAGGCCATGGGAGGTCATTGTGGCCGTCTACTAGTCACTCATCAGGCCCATGTTTGACTACAATGCCCATTTTGGGGTGTACCTTACCCATCACCTGCGGCAACTACAGTGAACACAACAGTACCTCCCCAAGAGGATCATGGGCTACACACAGATGTCCTATGCAGCTCAACTAAAGGATCTCCAGCTCTACTCAGTTGCTTAATGCCTACTCAGAGGTGATCTGTGCCTGACGTACGCAGCCATTTCAAACCCAGAAGTAATGGACATGCTCCACCTCATAACATCTAAGACCCTTAGAGCTACACACTCCAGGGACGTAAACCTCAGCACAAAAATAAATAGGACATGCTGCAGGGACAGATTCATTACCCAGAGGCTCCCCTCACTCTGGAATTGAATCCCAATTAAAGTTAGACATAGCCCCTCGCCAACCCTCTTCCAGCGAAATACAGCCGCATGGATGGGAAATTGCAATTTCACCCCTGGGATCTCCACTGTGTCCCTGCTTGACAGAGGCACAGCAAACTAGCCTTAAAGGGTGCCTTCTGTGACCTACTTTACAGAGGCACAGTAGGCTACTCTACTGGGGATGTGGATGCCACATACACTCTGCCTAGGCTTATGAATTCCCTAGGGCAGACAGCCTAGTATTGACCTCTGCACCTATGTTTATGTTCGGGATGCACAATATTTGTTGCTGCTACTGTTTGCAGGTCTTTATTGCCATAGCTTTCCCAGTTTCTATGAACAACTTGTGTATCTGCATAACATGTTTGATCATGACAGGGTTCCAGTATATTAATATATGTGTCTGTTGTCATTTAACTGTGTGTACAGGGCGGATTGCTGGATCGTGGAAGGTTCCTGGCTTAACACATACAACTGCCAGATATGTGTGACTGACTGCTATACTCAGACATGGCCTAAGTGTGTGAGCATGCCCAGTTCAGGCTTTCCATGGTTTGTTGCCTGACATATGTCTCATTTATCCAAGTGTGTGAGCATGCCCAGTGTGACCTTTCCATATGTTGTGATCTGGAGTCCACTACATTTCTGGTTGTGTGTGAACATGACCAATATTGACATTTATACTGTGTGTGTTGGAAGTCATGTTGTGTTCTTACTGGCAGAGTCCTTTGTGTCATAACTCAACAGGGATTATGCTGTGCCTGCAGGGTTTCCATGTGATAGTTTGCAAAGACTTGGCAACATTCTCTCATACTGTCTGAACACTGCAATACTGTCATGGTGTAGTGGTTCAGTACTTTCACTATGGTGCACAGTATCATGGGTTTGAGTCCCATCACTACTTTAAATATTCATACTGAGCAGACCAGACTGGTTAAGGGCCAGTTGGGCAACTATGAACATGTTGCATTTTGTTCAGCTATGGCCTACTTAAACCAGGCTTGTCCAACATTGCTGTGTATTCACCAACTTGGGTGGACATTGCCAAACATTACTCCACATTGACCACAGTTGTACTAGTTGGTATGTGTGATTCTGTTCACAGGTTCATAGTAGACTATCTGCCCTAGGGCATTTATAATCCTAGCCAGAGTGTGTTTGGCTTTCAACACACATTTTAAGTGGAGTTTGCCATGACATTTTTCAAGGTTAGTATACTGTGCCTCTGTCTAACAGTGACATAGAAGTGATACCCAGGGTAAACCTACAATCTCCCATCCACTCATCAAGATTCCTCATGAAGAGAGTCAATGAGGGACTCTGGCTAACCTGGAGTGGGGGTTTACTCAAGAGTGGGGGGAGCCTCTGGGTTATGAATCTGTCACTCCAGCATGTCCTATTTATTTCAGTCCTGAGGTTCAGGTCTCTTGAGCGCATAGCTTGATGGGATTCTGAGTTTCCGAGGTGCAGCATGTCCATTGATTCCAGGTTGGACATGGCTTTATACATCAGACACAGATTTCCTCTGGGCAGGCGGTATGCCACTGAGTGGAGCTGCAGTTTCTTTAACCGGGCAGCGAATGGCATGTGTTTGAGCCCTTTGATCCTCCTGGTGAGGTACTTTTGTGGTCTTTCCAGCTGCTGCAGGTGTCTGATAAGGTACATCCCACAAGGGGCATTGTACTCAATTATGGGCTTGATGAGGGATGAGTTAAGAGGCACGATGACCTCCCCTGATGTAGATGTGAATACCTTCATGATTAGGTGGGCTACATGAAATGTTTTTCTAAACACTTTGGCCACGTGGTTATCGAATGTGAGATTGCTATCAGCTTGGGTCCCCAGGTCCCTTATCACTTCTTCCATACTTAATGGGTTACCACCTATATGGTAATTTGTGGGCACTTAGTTTTTGACAAAGGGGAGGACTATACACTGTTTTGTGTTTAGCTTGAGGACATGGCTCTGGCACCACTTGTCTGTTTCTATGAGGCCCTTTTGTAGGATGCTTGTGTCTGCTGGAGGGTCGATTATGGCGCCCTGTTTGCAGTGATCTGCAAACTTGTTCACCAACAGTCCTTCTGTGTTGGCCTGTACCTCTGAGAAATATATACTAAACAAGGGAGGTCCCAGGACTGAGCCTTGTGGGATGCCACTTGAAGCTGGTTTGGGGTCTGACATGGCTCCAGCATTTCTGACCATGTGGGTTCTGTCCTTGAGCCAGTTTGCAACCCATCTAGTGACATAGGGGTTTATATTGAAGCTGGTGATCTTATCTATGATGACCAAGTGGGGTACTGTATGGAAGGCTTTTGCGAGGTCCAGGTAGGCTGTGTGGACCACCTTCCCCTCGTCAATGGCCTTGGTGACTGTTTCAAATGACTCAACCAGGTTTAAGAGCAGGATCTTCCCTTAACAAAGCCAAACTGGGTAGGATCCAGTGTCTGTAGATCCCCAATATGTTTATTTCTGAGGTCCATGATGATCTTTCCATAGCTTTGCAGACCAAGCTAGTCAGGCTTCTGGGGCGATAGTTTGCAGTATCCATTGAGGCACCAGCTTTGTGGAGAGGGACCACTGTTGCTGTACACTGCTCTTTGGGTACATATCCTGTGGTAAGGCTGAGATTGAACAGTGGGTTTATGTTTGTGTCCAATTCTTCTTGGGGTTCATGTTGGACACAGCCCAGGGCACCGTCTGGTCCCATTGATGTGGTGTGTTTTGCTTTGGAGAGGCTGGCTGTTACCTGAGCATCTGCGATGTCGGGGGGCCAGCACTCTGCTGGGATAGATATTTGCCCTTTTGGTGGGGGGGGGAGTTTGCACTGAACCTGTCAGCTCAGATGTTGGCAATGTCTGTGGGTTGGTGTATTGTTTGTCATTCTGGACTACTTCTGAGCATATCTGGGGATTCCCACACAGGTTCCTACCATAAGTAAAGAATACCTTGTGATTATCCTTGGTGTCCTGTACAATTTTTATCTCAGAGATGGCCTTAGAAGATCTTATATGTGACAGTAGTTTTTCAATAATACTGATCAGAGATGCCTTCCCTTTTTGGGATTTTGATCTATCATATAGTAGCTTCCTCCTTGTATTGTATGGTTTGTTTATGGCTGGGGTCCACCGGACAGGATGCCTGGCTTTGGAGGATTGGGTCTTGGTTTTATTTGGGATTGCATGATCCATGCATTCCTGAAGGTATTCATAGAATGCGTTTATAAAGGGTTATGAGGCCTGGGCCATATTTTCCACAGGCACAGGGGCTGTGAAGGATTCCACCTCAGTTTTGAGGAGTGTGACATTTGCTTTAGTGAATAATTTTCACTGTGTTTTTCTGGCCATGTGCTGGGATCGGGATGTGAATATCCAGTGAGATTACTCTCTGGTCTGATCTTACCAGTGAGAGATACACTTCTGGTCTTGGGCATAGAGT
The DNA here is from genome assembly GCF_019279795.1 of Protopterus annectens. NCBI lineage: Eukaryota > Metazoa > Chordata > Ceratodontiformes > Protopteridae > Protopterus > Protopterus annectens. Next base: position 576,026,144 of record NC_056746.1, read on the forward strand.
CTCCATGTTGGTGATGATCAGGTCCAGTATGTTTTCCCCTGTTGTGGGAGTGGTAGCAAGTTGTTCCATAGCATTTTGGTTTATAAATTCTGGGAACCTTTGGGCTAGGGTGCTGGGGCTAGAGTAATGCTCCCAGTCTATGTTTGGGTAGTTGAAGTTGCCCAATATAATGGTGTTTGGGGAGACCTTCATATTTTCATGTGTTCTCCAGTCGGCCAAGTGTGGTTCCTGGGTTTAGGAGGGTGGTCTGTAGCAGGCTATGAACTGGAAGACAGTTTTAGCCACTGTTAGTTGCACATGGATAGTCTCCGATGCTTCATGCTGTGCCACCAACCTGGGGGTGTGGGTATCTTTGAAAAATATTGATACTCACCCTCCTTTTGTAGTTTGTTCCATGTTTTGCAGCTGTAAAGCATGGTATGAGGTGTAACCTGTTAATGCTAGGGTGCTCTTGGGAGCTTTGAACCAGGTTTCTGTTACTGCACAGATATCAACATTCTCCATGCTGAGGAGAGTTTGGAGTGCGTGCATCTTGCAGTTTAGACTTCTGGCATTGAGTAGCATTACTTATAGTTTCTTATCCCTTGTGATACCTATGGAGGTGGGTTTGTGTTTTGAGCCTTACCTAAAAAAGGCACTATGGGGGTGACAAGAGCCTTTGGCAATATCCAAAAGGCCACAGGTGATAGGTGAAATCCATCCCTAGTGAAGCTTCATGTCTTGTCGAGCATGTCATCCCAGGCTGACAGGCATGTATCCCCTTTCACTGACACCAATACTTAAGCCAATTGTTGTAATTGATCATCTTGTCTTCATATTGTGGCCTCATGTTTGGTGAGGGTAGGATGATACTCAAGGTCATCAAGTTTGCTTATACTACATGGTGGTAAATGCTGTTTAGCACTACCTTACATTGCTTAACACATGGCAGTCATGCCTCAGGTGGAGTTGCAGGTCTGCCTATGTCAGATGCACATACTGCACTCCCTATACATGTTTGGAAACAGGTAGTGTAAAGTTAGGCATCCCTTTTACTATATGTGCGAGTCAGAGAGAGGTATCATTTCCAGTATTCCTACTGAGCCAGTGTATGTGCTATGCATTGCCTCTTTGCCAAGGCCAAGGCATACTGAGCATGCCTCCTTCTGCCTACTGGGGCAGGCTCAGGTTGTTCCTCCTCCGAGTCATGCTCTGCCTGTGATGGCCTTGGCACTGGTGGGGGGCTGTTTGTCCCAGGCCTATGCTGGTCTTGCTGCAGCTGTTTCCGCAGAATCATATTATGTAGCATAGCACATACCATGCCAATTTGGGTACATGTAGTTGGTGAGTATTGCAAGGCTTCAGCAGATGTGTCCAGGCACCGGAATCGTGACTTGAGCAACCCAAACACATGCTCGATTACATTTCGTGTTTGTGTGTGTGCCTCATTATTGCATTCTTGTTCAGGTGTGTGTGCGTTTCTGATGGGTGTCATCAGCCACGGCTCCAGTGCATAGCCAGCATCCCCACTAAGTGACCATGTGGGATGTCCCCATTGGCAAATGTCTGGTACAGCTGCGTCAGATGCCAGATATGGGAATCATGGTAGCTTCCAGGGCAGCCAGCACACACATTCATTATTATGCCCTAGGCATCACACATGACCTGGCAGTTGATGGAGGGGAAGCCCTTGCAGTTAATGTAGGCCCTACCCCGCTCACTGGCTGGTGCTTTGATGCATATATGCGTGCAGTCTATTGCACCCACTACCTCAGGGTATTCTGCTATTTGCTGGAAGAGATGGATATTGCTGGCCAATACCTCACGGGAATTGGGGAAATATACATGATCACCGACATGTGCTGACATGGCATCCAGGAACTGGTGCAGTATCCTGGATGCTGATTCCTGTGATATCCTCATCATATCACCAGTTGGTCTCTGAAAGGTACCTGTTGCTAGTATTCTTAGGCCAACACATACCTTGGTTTCCACTGGGATGGGTTCCCCTCTGTTGGTTCTGTGTGTGAGGTGTGGCCTGCACAGCTCAACAATTTGCTGCAGGAGGTCTCTGTCCACTCTATAGTGCTCCACTATCTCCAGCTCATGTAACCCCGGTAGGTGACCCTGGGCATGTACACGCTTCTCCGTCTCCTCACTGTGGGTTGTCTGGCAGCATTTGCATTGTCACCACCCTCAGCATGTTGCATATGTCGCCTTATAACAGCAATGGCAGCCCCTAGCATTTTTTGTCTGAGTGTAGCTTTTTCAGTATTCACTTCTAGTAGCTTACTCCAGTGTTGCAGTGTCTCTTGAGAGAAACAAACTGCACTGTTGTTTGCAGAGTTTTAAGTGCTGGGCTGGGCTAGTGTTCTGCCTGTGTAATTGCCTGATTCTGATTGTTTGCACCTGCTAGCTCTACTAGTATTCCCTGGTAGCTTCCTACTATTTGTTGTGCTCTTTTTTCCTTTCTGTTTCCTCGGGGGAGCGACACGCATACAAGCGGAAACGCACTCACAGCAGCTCACACGCGCGCACACATGCTTAGACGGACTAAAACTTGATTATTCGGGTTAAAACGCGTGCACACCAGTGCAAACACGCTTACAGGTCTTCCAACAGCCTTATACATGCTTACTCCAGCATAAACGCACACACTCACACTTCCACGCACGCACTCTGTCTTACTCGAGTTTACAGGCGCGCACACACGTGCATACCCGCTCAGCAAGAAACTCTGGTGTTATCCACAGAATACACCTTCCATTTCTTGGCTTTCCCTGGCCTACCTGTTGACACACCTCTTTCCATGGTGTCTAATTGACAGGTAACACATGCCACTGTGCTCCAATGAGCTTCACTACTTTCATACATATCCCCGTTTTGATGTCACCTATCTCCTACTCTGTTCCTCCCCATATCCTACTCCTACACTCCACTGACTGTGCTCATTTGCTATGTAAAAGTGCGATTCACTATCCTAACACTCATTTACATAGGATTGCCTACTAATGCTTGGTTACATGTCTTAGACTGGGCTTCTCCCCTTAGCATCCCCTACTCGGTGGCCATGATGTCTTCAGCCTGCTATTCCCTTACATTGTCATTTAACAATTTTCATAAATTCCAAATTATTTTATGATTTTTATAGCGCACCCCATTTGCGCGGCACTGCGCTACGCTTAAACATCGGAAATCGCCGAAAAAAAAATATTTTTATTTTAATTTTGCATCTGGGAAACTTTCCAATGGCCATATATTTGGCCATTGGCATGCTTCCTCAACCATATGCAACCTTTATTTGGAGCTGACAAGACTCTATTGTGCTATTTGCAGAACGGTACTCAGTTGTCAACTGAGTACATTTCTGCACCTAACACGTCTCCTACTCGGACAGGTTTGTGCTTTCTGGATCGCAAATTTACCTCATTTGCATGCCTTTCGGCTGCAAGTGAGGTAATTTGCATATCCCAGCCCTGTCCATGTAGGAGACGTTTTAAAACTCTCTTACGCCCTACAGGCTGTTCCTGGATCGCTCGTCGGACATGATGGCTGCATGGAGTCTTACTCTACTCATAGACTCCGTGCAAGCCATCGTGGATCCGGCCCAATGTGTTTTTCTGTGATGTCAGAACTGTACTACTGAATTATTTTAAGTATTTCTCTACTTGACTAGCACTGTGTAGTAAAAATTATTGTCTTGTGTTATTATTTATTAAATATTTTAAAACCTTTCAACTGTGGCTGTATTTTGTAGAGATAATTTAAGCTCTAGAGTACATTGCATGTATACAGTGATCCTGTACCAAGTCACTCTAATAAGCCTTGACTGTTTAGTCGCACTTACCAGTTGGATAATAATATTGCACAGTAATAACTGGGCACCCTTTTAAGGGCCTTTGAGTAGCTGATAAATATTAGTGGGTGGTGGCAGCTGATAATACGCTATAGTCTGGGGAGAAGGGGCACAGCTGGAGTACCTGTGCCAGCCTTTCCCAGGAGTGTCTGTGTGGTTGTATAAACTCTTCTCAAAGTGTATGCATGTGTGTGTGTGTGTGTGTGTGTGTCAGCTACTTGGGCAGGGACACAAAGCACTGGTTGTACAGAGAGGGTCCTGGAGGTTTTAGCTTGCCCCCTAGGCTGAGATCTGGACCCTATAGCTGTGCCAGTGGAGAGTCTTATTGGGGACCTGGAGAGCAAGGGAGTGACCAGCCCCAGACTGACTGTGATCTCTGTGTGCTCTTAAGGGAAATTGCACCTTACTATGTGTATTTGTTATCCTTTCCTCCTATATGAGACACCCCTCACTGATGTTAGTGGTGAGGATTGAGGCTTGGTTGCTGGGCCAGGGCATGGGCATCACACTCTAGTTCTAGTATTTGTAGTGTTTTCTACACTATTCAACTTACTGAGAAAGAGGAACTCAAGGACAATGTGATCTCTAACGGCATAGTAAGCAAGGCACAAATTAATCCCTCAGGAGTCTGTGAAAGACACAGAATACAGGACCAAAACTTTCAGTTTCTCCTGGTAAATAGGATCTTTGAAATCAGTTATCTTTTTGATTAGGTATCTCAAAGTTTTTTTTTAACTTAACATTACTAATGAGATATATACTAAAGGATGTATTATATTCTACAACAAGTCTGAGCAAAGCTGAATTTAAGGGATGATAACTTCCTTGGATTTTGAGGAGATGTCAGAAGGATTTTCTGACTGTAGCAGATAGGTGGTGATCAAAGGAGAAGAAACTATCTATCCAGGTACCAAAACCTCTACTATTTAGGTTGGTAATGGGGTATTGCTGATGCTGTAGGCTGCACTGATTTGCTCTTTCCTGAGGGGGATACTGCTGCATTTTTTGGTGTTTAGTTTTAGCCTTTTCTACATGCACCTTGAGTTTACTAGCGTAAGCTCATTTTGAAGGGGTATTAGTATCTTTAGAGATTTTGGCACTTGCACTTAGTTTCTAATCATCATCAACTTAGTCAACCAGAGGTCCTGGTTTTTGGTTTTGTGGTCAAAGAAAAAATGCCAACCTAGAGAAGACTAAGCACAGAACTATGAGTGTCACCACTAGTTACCTTTTGTCTGTTGGAAGAGGCATCCACTACAAAACCAATATGCATTCTATCAGCCAATTGGCTACCAATCTTGCCACATAAGGAGTGGTGTTTAAATCATTGTAATAGTTTCTTTACCATTCCTTTATGTGGTATGGTATTGAATGCCTTAACTAGATCATGATAAGCAGTATGAACAGTATAAAGCTGACAAGATTCATTGGGCATGGCTGACCTTTTATGAAGCCAAATTGTTGTGAGTTGTGCCTAGTGAGATTTCTGATATTGTAACCAGTGAGAGTAATGATGCACACTGTGGATTTACAAATCAGACTTGTAAGGCTTATAAACCTGTAGTTTCCAGGGTCAGTGGTGGGTCCACTCTAGTGAAGAACCATCATTACCACAGGGATGCATCAAGAGTCAGGAACACTGGCCTACGGCTAGGCTAACTTTAAATAGTTTTTGGAGGGGTTTGGAAAGTTCATGTTTGGCATTGTTAGACAACCTAATGTGTTATCAAGACCCATAGATCAAGTGTTTTTGATCTTTGATGGAAAATATTCCTTGGTAATAGTTAAGGGGAGTGAATTGGAGATGATTGGAGCTCGTATAGGGGTTTTAGACGAAATGGTGGTGGTAAACATATTGGCCAGTATATTGGCAATGTCGATTGCGTTTAACTTGGATGTTTTGGTTTTCTACATTTTGGATTCTTGACTAGTTTACCTCAGTGCTGGTCCTGTTTGGCTTTATTTGACTGGGGTGTCCCATTGTGGAAAAGTTCAGAATAATGTTATACTTTGTTTTTAGTTTTCTAACATAACTGAAGAAGGACTTGTAGTTACCCTTTGTCTCAGATGTTGACTTCAGTTCATAGAATGATATACTGGCCATTTTAGTTCCTTTTAGTTTCTTGGTGAAATTTTATGCTTTCCTAATGCTGATGAGTTCTGGATCTACTTGTTTTTTTAGGAATGTCTCTCTTTTATTATATAGCTTAAGTCAACTGAACAACAGGATGTTTTATTGTTGAATTTCCCATTATATTTTGTTGTTTTAGGAACTGCTAGATCAATGCATTTGTCAGATGGGCATAAAATTCTTGGTGGAACTAGCTGTATTTTCAGGGGCAACTGTGGTAATGTGGATACATTTAGAGATTTGTCATATAATTCTATAAGCTTTGCATTTTTGTAGTATGTATCTAAAGAGGGTGTTTTTTACTTGTGGAATGGAAGCTCTAAACATAAATGTCTCAAGTTGGTAGACTGTCCTTACTGATGAGAGGTAGACCAAAATGCTTGAGCAAGAAAAGACCAGGTTAATGAGAACCAAATCAAGAATGTTTCTGCCTATGGTGAGTTTGAGGACAATTTGATTCAGGGAGTTTTTGTTTACTCAATTCAAAAATCTTTGAGCATACCCATTTTTAGAGGTGTAGGTGTTCCAGTCAGTGGAAAAGTAGTTGGCGTCACTGAGGATTACAGAGTTTTTCCTTGTAGCAACATTTTCTAGGAATGTCAGGAACTGTGTGTGAATATCTGGGGTCATAGAGGTGATTTATAACATGTTATGCACTGGAAGTTTGCATTGTCCATGGTAAGCTAGCTTTCTAAGATCTCCCTGTTGGAGTCTCTGGTATCACTCTTGAAGGAATAAGGTCACTGGTAAACATGAAGACTGTTGTGTTTTCCAACAGGCCTAAATGCCTGGTAGGCAGAAAACCCTGGCACAGGGTATTTTCATTACATCTGAACCACATCTTAGTAACTACACAGACATGTACACATTTCAAATGCAGAAATAACTCAAGATCAGGCAATTTATTGTTAAGATTTCTGACATTGAGTAGTCACCTTAATGTTAACCAGTTTGGGATATTCATTAGAAGAATACTGCCTAAAAAGACACTATGAGGGCAACAAGGGTTATATGGAAACCCATGAATGAGAGGTAAAGGCTATCATCTCATACTGGATCCCCCTAGAATGACATCAGCTATTTAGCCAACTGTTAAAACCATTTATATTCTCTTTATAGTTAGGCATCATTCTCACAGAAGGAAGATTCCAATAAGAATCAGAATCTTAACACTTATCTGTTACTTAGTAACTTCCAGAATATCTCTCTGCATGTTTCAGGGATTTGTTTACTCCCACATGAGCTACAGTCATGTCATAGTCAAACTTGCTAATGGAAAGAGTCTTAAGGGCCCCTGTTATGTCATCATTCCCAAAAGGCAGCTGATAGTAAAACTGTCCTTGACCCAGTGTGTGTGTGTGTGTGTGTGTGTGTGTGTGTGTGTGTGTGTGTGTGTGTGTGTGTGTGTGTGTGTGTGTGTGTGTGTGTGTGTGTGTGTGTGTGTGTGTGTGTGTGTAGTCGTATTTCTAACAAGAGTCACCAATCAGTAAAACGTTCTTGCCAAACGATGGTTTATGAGTACTGGATTTGAAAGTGGATTGTTGGTGACTTGTTGATGTAAGAGTTCATGGAGTAGATGTACTGAAGGGGATGCCTAATGTTACTTCTAGGAGGCTTTGGTAATGATTTTTATGGCATCAGAGTATAATATTTTTGTTATCTGCTTGAGAATGCTGCAATTGTTTGGGTAGTGGGGTGACACTGTGATGCTCACTGTGTGCCATGAACTGGGAGAGGGTTGCCCTCTTGCCTGATCAAGAGATTATATTCAGTGAGCATAAGGCAGTTACTATGCTGCCTCAAGATACCAAGCACTAGAAGACTGGCAATTGAATGGGGAACTGGTTCATTGACCATCTATAGTGTTTAGATGTGCTTTGTGTTTCACTGTTGCATTCATTACATTTGGGTTATCTACCTGCAGGTAGCCCTCAGCTGGCCTGAATATCAAAGTCTTGTATTCCTGCGTCGGATGCTGTCTCTTCTTGTCAGGAGTATAAAACATGCAGCCAATGCCATTACACCTGTGTTTCTTGCCGTGCGGTGTCCGAAGCAGAAGCAGTTCGCAAGTGCCGGTCGGCCGACTCCTGAAATTTTTGTTTTCGAGTTTCAGAACCAAAGTCTTCAAAAAAGCTAAGTACCCCATTGGAGATCCTTTTTCTTGCTCTTAACCGATGTCAATAAAAGTTAACAATTGTTTTACCTGTGGAAAGCAAATACCTCATAAAGATTTTCATTTGTACTGCATTCCTTGCTTAGGCCCAGACCACAATGTCCCTTGCTGTTGGTTTTGTGCCTTATTCAACCCCCAAACCATTCGTCATTGGTATATTTTCGCAGCAAATTATTTTGGTACTTGGCTTAACTATCCAGAAATGGCTTTGGTAAGCCATCTTACTACTGATATTCTGAAAAAACTAAAGTATAAAGACAGAGACAGACTGCATAGGTCCAAAACTGCCGATGATGCTTCCGTTAAGCTAGTTGCCAGTTCGCCGGTACTCAGTGAGGCACTTTCGCAGCCCCTGATACCCGCTACTTCAGATTCGCAGGCCTCTACTGAGACTCATATGGAGTATGCCACGAGATGCTTCTTCAACTATGGAACCTGCGGATGTCTCTACCTTGGATGGGTCCTGAGCTGCTGTGCAGGCACCAGCTTCTGAGGGTGTATTCAGGCCTACAGATTTGCATTTTAAACCAACACTATCTTCTTCATCAAGGCCTAAAACTCGACACACGCCTAGAAAACCGACGTCCAAACCGCATGGTAAGGCCCATATGTCTAAAAAACAAATGCTTAGAATGGCTGAAGACCTTATTACTTTAATTAGGGGAAGCCAGCCTTCCCCCTCTAAGAGACCTAGAACGGATTTTCCTTCTGATTCTCCTGATCAGAACAAATTCTGCACAAGGACTCCCCACAGTCAAGCTTGGAAAGTGGATGCCCTGTCCTTCACCTGGGAAAGCCTCTCGGTTTATGCCTTTCCCCCTCTGTCTCTCCTCTCGAAGGTTCTGCTAAAGATCAAACAGGACAAACCAAGGACAATTCTTATTGCACCAGACTGGCCTCGCCAGCACTGGTACCCCCTCTTGTGCAGCATGATACTGCTGGATCCATGGTACCTACCACAGACACCTTCCCTGCTGTCCAAGCAGGTGGGCCAGATACTGCAGCCTCAGCTTTAAACCCTGAATCTTGCAGCCTGGCTAATTCCTTGAGCACTCCAATAGCATCCCTCAGTAAGCAGGTGCTAGAGGTCATTCCAGAAGCAAGGAGACCTAGTACTAGAAAATCCTATGCTTAAAAGTGGAAAAGATACTGTTCCTGGAGCCAGACCCAGGGTATGGGCACTACGGTGCCCAGTTTGCCTCATATTCTTCAGTACTTAACAGAAATGCTCCACAAGGGCCTATCTTTCATGTCAATTAAACTTCATGCCTCTGCAATTTCAGCACATATGCTGCGGTGGTACGGTGGTAGCATTGTTACCTCACAGCAAGAGGTTCTCCCGTTCGATTCTCGGCTGGGCTTGGGAGTGCCTTCTGTGTGGAGTCTGCATGTCCTCCCCGCGGTTGGGTAGCGTTTGAAAGACATGCGTGCGTAAACGGGCATGCCTTCATTAAAGGTTGAGCATCGAGCTGGCACCTCAGCATTTCGTAAAAATCTACTGCCAATCATTAGCGGACCGGAGTTCTGCTGTGGTGACCCCTTACCAGGAAAAGCCAAAAGACAAACAACAACAACAACAACAACATAATACTGAACCACCCCTCTTCTCTCATCCACTTTTAAAGCAATTCCTCAGAGGGGCTAAAAACTTAAGACCCCCCCCCCAGGTGAGCCCCTACTCCAGCCTGGGACCTTAACTTTGTATTGGAAAAGCTCACTCTCCCTCCATTTGAACCAGCTGCAACTGCAGAGTTGAAATTCCTTTCTTGGAAAACAGCCTTCCTTCTAGCCATCACTTCAGCAAGAAGATTGTCTGAATTACCGGCCCTCATGGCAGTGGATCCCTTCATTATCTTCCAAGCAACCAGGGTTTCCCTCAGGACCAATCCTTCCTTTATTCCCTAGGTGGTGTCATTTGCCTACCTTTTTTCCTAATCCACAAAACAAAGGAGAATGAATTCTGCACTCTTTGGAGGTGCATAGACAACTTAGATTTTATTTGGACAGGACGAAGCCTCTCAGAAAATCTGAACAGCTGCTAGTTGGCTTTGCTGCAGGGACAGAGGGGAAGGCCATTTCAAAGCAAACCATTTCTAAATGGATAGCCCAATGCATTCATTTCTGCTATAAGCACCATGGAAACCTACCCAACAGGGGATAAGATCACATTCCACCAGGGCTGCATCTACCTCTACAGCCTTTCTCAGAGGGGTCCCTACCGGGGAAATCCTAGAAGCTGCTACCTGGAGCTCAGTTCATACCTTCACCAAGCATTACCACATGCCTATTTCTTTCTAAATCCAGAGCTGGTTTTGCCACTGCAGTATTGCAGGGCTTAATAGCTGGTCCTAATGCTCTCTAACTTCTTCCTCCCTTCCTTAGCTTTGGGAATCTACCCAAATGTAATGACTGCAACAGTGAAACATGAAGAACATAGTACAGTTGTGTACACTTACCATAAATGTAGATGTTTGAGTGTATTCACTGTTGCAGTCCTGGTTACCCTTCCTCCAACCCCCTGACTTCTCTTGGCTTTACATTTGCTTCTTGTTTTAAGCTTTCTGGTGTATTTGCTTTTGGTGGAGATGTAACATATCATATAATTGCTTCCCATTGTGGGGTCACCTGATATCTGGGGCAAGAAAAACTGATGTAATGGCGTCAGCTGCATGTTTTATACCCCTGATGACCTGACATCATGGAAGAAGAGACAGCATCCGATGCAGGAATCCAAAACTTTGATATTCAGGCAAATCAAATTACAAGCAAGTCTAACCCCAGGTTTAAATGAAATTATTTCCATAAAGCCTATATTAAATAAAAAAGTGGATTTTACAAAATGAAATGGTATGTTTTTATGGAATTAAATGGAACAGATAATAGTATGTTTTATATTTACATGGTTTTATTTTTATATATTAAACATATTTTTAACATGGTTTTAATATGCACCTTGCACTTTAAATTTATCCTATCAATTTTTGTAATGAGTGACATCATGGTTTGAATTAAATATTTATTGGGGAAAAGGGAATGAATGTAGATTCTGATTAAATCCCTGTATGTAGGGAAGAAAGCGCTCAATCGTCTGTAATTCTTAATAAAGATCTTCAAAGTGTGACTTCCAGCCGTGGCAGTGTTGATTTTTTTGAATTATTAGTGGACTTGACACTATTTGGCTCACTTGTGGTTACTACTTGCAATTTCTGCTTGCCATGATGTGGAGAGCAGGAATGTAGTCCATTATTATTCCATGGGCCAGATGCATACATCTGCTTTTTCTGCTCATTATGAGAATGTGGAGGGCAGGATTGCAGACCAACATTAGCTGATCAAGTAGTTCCATAAGGAGTTTCCATCTGATCTTCAAGATTGACAAGTTATTGTCATCAGTCAGTTTCACTGGTCACTCTGAATTTTCAGACATTACTCTTAACATCTTCTCCATGATTACTGAACTTCATGATGACTCATGGCCAGTTAGTGAATATAATGCCCCTTTTGACGTGTATATGTATCTGTCCAGACACATTCAACTGGAATGCCCACAGAGATACCTTACTAAAAAGATACAAGGCCAAAACAACATGTCCTACATGGACAACTCAAAGCACTGTCAGTATATTCAGTACAAGGCATCCTCTGATCATAACTGATGGATTTACTGCACATAAGAAAGCCAAATGGCATTAGAAATACTCAAGTCTAGGGATCTAAACCTCTTCTGCAATATAAACAGAACAGTTTTGATGGACAGATATACCTCACAGAGTATACTGCTACTGTGGAACAGACTCCCCATCCATATAAAACAAAGTTCATCCCTGTCCATATTCAAGTGCAACTTAGCTCTATGGATGGGAAACAGAAAATTTACCCCAAGCTTGCCCCTGTACTACTAATGGACATAGGCAACTCCTAAATACTTTATCCCATGCATGGAGCTGGTCCTCTCAAATTATTTATGGTACAATCCCAGTTGGTCTCATTAGGGGTAATATATAATTATCTACCATGGGACAGGTGAGGCCAATCTATAACCAAATGGGTAGGTTGTTTTGAGCACAAAAGGGGAAGTTGGCTAGGCTTAAAATTGTCTGCAAGGACAGCTAGCCTAGTACTTACCTATGAACCTGTGATAAACAGGCTTGTTATGCTTATTTTTGAACCCAGTGGTTTGGCAGAGTTGAATTTCCTTATCTTTATTATTTATTTGAGGTGAATAGACTGAACCAGAAGGTCATTTTTTTCATCTACTGCCTTGTTACAATATTAAAAGCACATCGCTGTATGCTTACAAAATGATTTTTATGAGTCAGAATAACTACATCATGTTAACAACCCATACAGAAAGGTACAGCACAAGTATGTTGTCATGCATTATTATTAAGACATCAACTTGTAACATTAATAAACTTTTTAAACACAGTTTGGTGTACAACTTGACAGCAGTGTATGTGTTTTTTTTTAATTTGAGAAACAATGTGGCATATGTGTAATTTAACTAATTGCTTATGTATGCACACATTTGTATTGTGAGTGAGTAAAGTAGGATTTCATTTATTCATATGGTGGGTATTCCTAATGGCTAGTGGAGGTGCCTGCATGCTTTAGAACCTCAGAAGAATGAGACATTAGTGAAGCACTCAAGTATGAAGGTGGTAGCAGAGTAAAATAATTCAAAGAGAAGTGCAGAATCTGAGTGCGTGGTTTAAAAGTATGAGTTTTGAGTATCAGAGAACGTGAAGTGATGTCTGCTGTTTAGGTAATGGATAGGACCTTGACATTATTAGGGTTTGTAAAATGATGTTCAAACCTAAGAGCTTGAACCACTAAGCTTCTTTTAATTTTTTTTTTTTACTTGTGTTCTGTTACATTTGAAAAAAAATGAGCTTCTTGTAATTAATTAGTGGCCCACCATATTCTATGGTAGGAAGAAATTATGTTTTCCCCTTGGAGTACAATCAATTTATTTTTAGATATTTTTATTTTTTAGATGACATATTTTAATGTGGAGTTGGGATATGACAAGTTGGTGGAATTTTTGGATGATATTAACCAAACTACCACATGTTTAAAGTTCACATCTAAAGTTAAAGACAGCATAAATTATCTAGATGTAACTATGATGAAAACTGTGAGTCAGAGAGATATGAATGTACTATATCTAGGAAACAAATCTTTTCCAATAGTTATTTATATTATGACAATTGCCATCCATTATGGCAAAAGAGGAACCTTATGAAAGGGTAGATGATGAGGCTTTCTAGACCTGTCTCTGATGATGTGACATTTGGGAGTGAACTGGATACAGTTTTTGAAAATAAACTATCCTTGAACCATAGCTAACCAAATAGGTGAGTAATTTTTTTACATAGGCTAACCAGATAGCCAGTGAGTATTACAGCTCTTGAAAGTGTCATTATTATGGTAAAAGAAATAGGAGAAATAACAAAGGCTGTGGTGTTACCATGTGGTAATAGATCAACAGACATTTAAACAATTTTAAACAAAAATTGGATGAGAGGATTTCATTCATCTTGGTGGACTAAGAAACTTGGTTGTATATAAGAGAGGGTAGAACATTAAGTCTTATTCTGAATGCATCAATGATAATAAATGTTACATGGGAACAAAAGGAATGACAAAATGTGGTACTTGCTCCCAGTGTCATTTTATGAATTATAGTACTAGGACTAGTATAACTATAGGGACCTTTCCTAGGACTATAGTTACTAATGGTGGATACAGTTATACCACTAAGGGGGTGCTTTATATAACTAGTTGTCCGACATACCCTGCATTTTATGTTTAGAAACTGGATTGTCCCTTAAAAGTAGAATATAGCAACATATATACTCAATTAAAAAGAAGGATGATAGAAATGCCTTGAGCAAACATGCAAGGATTTGTGGAGGTTTCAAAAACATCTCTATTTTATACACTGGAAAAGGTTTGGAAACATGTTATAAGTGGTAATTGGGATGCTAATTTAGAATCTTGTGAGCTTCACTGGAAATATTAAATGCAACGCAGACACCTAGAAAAAGTGTCAAGTTATCTATTAATAGTATATGACCTTTGAGGTCAGATAAAAGTATATTAACTTTCAGGTCTGATAAAATTTGATACATTAAAGTTTTAAATAATTTAGTACTATTTAAAGTGTTGATTAATGTAGTTTAAAATGTTTTTTATACTTGCTTTTATTTTTAATAATATCAAGTGGCTCTGAGTAAATGTTTTGAGTTGTTTCTTTAAGAGAATTATTCATTTATTTAATTATAGGTTTTTAATGGAGAGAAATGTAATTTATCTTGAAATGCTGTTTGTATCAAGCAAGGAATGAAAGTGCTTAATTTGTTTGATTAAATAAAGATTGGTGAATGGACAGCAGTTTTTATTTTATTAATGGTAAGAAGAAAGATATCTTTGACTGCAGTGAATTTTCATGTTGGCAATCACATCTGCAAACAGGATTTTGAGTAGCAGGCCATTATTTGTAGAGAACTGTATCTTTTTAAAGGACTTGGTATTCCTCAGGAGAGTTCCAAATTTCCTGCAAAAGATTATTTCTAAATTGTCCCTGATCCAGTCCATTTATTTATTTATTTATTTTTTACACGGTAGGAACCAGGAAGAAGAGAGCCATTGGCACTCAGAATGTGTACTGCCAACATGCATTTTAGCTGAAGAGGGTGCATGAGTATAGGAAAACAGAATAGCTGCTTTGTCTATTTTGTTACAGAGTGGGGAGGGTCGACAGTTAATAACAAACCTATTCCAAATGGAATGCAGACTGGATTATCTTCTATGTGGCAATAAACCTGCTTTCAAAAGCCACTCCAGTAGAAGAATAGCTGCTTCTGGTACTTATTTTAAGAACATCTGTGTTGTGGCTACTTGTTTGTTACTCTACATCTTTATAACGCATTATTGTTTGGACCGCAACTCAAGGAGTTGGGCATTTTTGGTAATTTAGTAGTTTAGGACTCAGTCTTCCAAATAGTTTGCCTCTTCACTGTTCTCTGTTTTTTTCCATCCAGAGGATTTGCTACTTGGGATTCAGTCCTTTTGTATACCCATTAAGAAGGCTGTGTAATGATACAATACATACATCAATTTATCTACAAAGGGATCCTACTTGCTTGTTACCAAATACCTTCTCACCAGAGTTTGGATGGCCCCTCCAATCCATATCTGTTGGTGATCCCTTTAAGTGTGTGCATTATTCATCAGCAGTGTAGGTTCAGATTTTCATTTGTTTAAGAAAGTCTGCTTACTCACTTTGGAGCAACTGCGTGTGTGTTCAAGGGCTTGACACACTTTCCTAATGTGGTGTGAAATGTGACGGTGCTAGCTGGTATATGATGCACACTTATGAACATGGGAACTGCATAGTGAAATAAGCGCCAAACTGGAATGGAACAGAGGGTAAGCCTATTAACCTACCGAAGAGGACCCTAATCCTCCTGTAAATAATCTAGTATGGTAAGAACACATATATTATTTCCAATGAATCAAAAGATATACTGATGAGACACAATGTACACTAGGGATTAAAGAGTTTGCTAAACGACTGAAGCAATTGCAGAAGTATTGTAAAAGCATGTATCTGAATTTTGAATGTCCTGGGCATTTTTTAATGTCATTAGGGAGTGGATCCCATAGTCCAAGTCTAAGAAATCAGACTGCGTTTTCAAGAGTGGATAATCTATGTATGTCTTTGAAGAAAATTTATACTGATAGAAGAAGAATGTAAAGAATAATCTAGGACCAAATGTAAAGGAAGAGCTGTTATAAATTAGTTTCTGTATGGATGTGAGTAATAAGATAGCCACATGCTCCTCCACAGGGAGCCATTAAGTGAGCCTCATAGTAATGCAATGTTGTTGTGTTTGGGTTGATAGAATAACAAAAAAATACTTCCAAGACAGCTGCTGACTGAGCAAAACTTATTGATTACAACTCTCCCCAAATGGAAACTGAGAAATTATTATCAATTTTGAAAAAATATTAATTACTGGCTATTAATTATAATGCCTGGATACCAGCAAAGAAAAAGAAGATAATGATCTGGCTGGAAAGAACCTCACAGAGGTTCAGTAAAAAGCATTTCAGTTTGCAGCTTTAGGGCAGGAGATGCCTCCCAGTAATTTAGAAGAAAAAATAAATCAAATGCACTCAGTGGTATTAAAATAAGTGGCGAGGCATGAGATGAATATATAAAGTCAAACGATAAAGGTGGAAAAATATAACTAGCCATTCAAATGAGGTGGTAAATCTGCAGATATAAGAGACTGAAATGAAGGAAAGACTTGCTGAATATGATACCAAAGAAGAAATATTTCTAAAAAATAGTACAGGTGGAAAGCATGTAGAGTAAACCTGAGATTTTTTTTTTTTTTGCTCTACCAGAGAAAATGGAAGGAGTAGACTACATTAGTTTTGTGAAATATAAATAAACAACTGGACTGGTGTTTCACAGCAAGATTTGTTATAGGAGCATGAATAGCCTGTGCATGCTACAAATTTGGTAACTGGAAATCAACCAAAGCCAGTATTACTAAAGATGCATTCATAGTAGCAGAAATTGTTTGTTATTAAACTGTGGCAGAAAGGAAAATTATTAAGATATGGGGACACTCCTTTGGTTGTGGAAAATGATTATTCACTGTACACTACACCAGGGAAAACAGAAGCACGTTTATCTCAGCAAACACGGAATGCTAAGAGGCTGGCGAGATTCAAGTTACTATATCCCGCTGTCTGCATATTTTGTTCTGGAGGATCAAAGACATTTTTGGAAATAGAACATGCTATGATGGAAATATGTTTAGTCAACAAAAAATAAGTCAGTAAGAAGAATGAGAATCTGCTTCTCAATCTTCTGTCAGTAAGAAATTCCAGAGAAAGATTTTGTCAGTGAAATATTTAGCATCATTCCAAAGGAAAACACTTAAGCTAAAAAAAGAAGCCCAGGAGATGAACAAAAATACCAGGCATAGATTGCACTCAAACCACTGCCCCTGGTGTAGGGAGATTGTAATTATCATGAAAATAAGCAACAAACTAATTATGTGAGTAAACTGTACAGAATCTATCCCACTAGATGTAATTTAGATGTGTGAACCATGATTCTGCAAGAAGATGTGGATAAAAAAAAATAAGATGTAGTTTAGGCATTTGAACTGTACTTCTGCAAGAATAGGTGATGAAAAGTACTAGGATTGTGTTAACTGTGTTAAACAGGTGGGAGGACTATAAAGCATAAACCCCACTTTATGTCATTAATGTTTAGAAGGACCCAAATGAAATGAAGAAATGACTGCAAGTAAAACAGTTTTTGTTATTAATATTTGTGTAAAGTTTCCTGATGTAAATTGCATGTTACTTTGTAAAGTAGTACCATATAGTATGCAGTCAGAGGTATTTTAAATGTGAGGTGGGCAGAGTTTTATGCTTGTGATATTCAAGTAAGAAATTGACCTTTTCTAAGTTGTAACTATATACTGTATCCAGGTTGTACACTTCAAAAAGATAAGAAAGGATGGAAAGAATAAATTAAAGTTAATATTAATACTGAGATGATTACTTCCTGTGTTTTAATTGAGGTGGATGACTAGATTAATTTTCTTAATTTAAGCTACAGACACTATGTTTCCTTTAAGCAAAGAGTTTAAAACAAGACAGAAGAATGAAAAAAACCCACAAAACTGGTATTTTTTTCCTGTAGTTGCAAAGTCACTAGCTGAGTGTTTTCCATTAGCACCTGGTTTTAGCTAAGGATGAGCAGCCTGTAGGTGGATGCAGTTAATCACAAGAGGTCTGAACAGTCCCCAGGATTCAGTAAAGTTCCATGCAGGAATAGCTTACTCCTGCATGGAACTGACCATTTAGGAGCAGCATGGCAGCATGCCATGCATAGTAATGAAGGCACCCTGCCTCTGCTCCTAAATCGACATGGAGCATGGATAAGTGCAGGGGGTGTATCTGAGAGCAGAGCTCTCACAATACACATGCCTCTGCACTCAGGAAGTGCCGTTCGGCAATAACAATGAGCAAGAATGCTCATAGGAGGTTGCATACCCCCCAACTGTACAAATCATTGCATAATGTCCACACATTTGTTGCCCATACACTTGGCCTGTACCCCAGTTGTGCCCTGAAATCACAGGATGATGTCAAGAATGAAGCCGTGAAATAATGGCATACATAGGAGTGTCATACACCAAAAATCCATTAGAAAACGTATATTAAAAACAATCCTGTTACTCTAACAACTGTCCCAAGTTTATAAAAGCAATAATTAAAATATGTCCGTAGTTGGACCTCATGTTGTCAAGCTTTGTCCGATAATGTGCATTAAGAAGTTGAGAGGTATGGGAGTTTGCTAGGATGTCTGCCAAATGTGCAGATGCATGCAGGAATTCACAGCAATAAGTGAAACCTGTCCCTTCCATGAAAAAAAATAGCAGTAGAATTTTTTTTTTATCAAACAGATTAAATTTAACCATAGGTGTGCAGGTTTGCCCATTGCTTAGTTACGCATACTGTAGCTTAAATGGCACAAGAAGATAAATATCAAGATACATGCAAATGAAACAGTACTGCAATACTGTAGTGGTCAGAGCATTCACCTTGCGAGCTGTCATTCCCGGTTCGATTCTCACTGTAGTAAATTCCATTTTCCATGTCAAATCACTTTATGAAAATTTCTTTGCCATATAACCTATTAAATAACATATATTTGTGAACTGGAGTACTGCATTAAATGCAGATGTGAAGTGTCATCATAATAATGTTGTAAAATCCACAGATAAACACAAGTGCCCTATACAGTACATGTACACATGAATCAGGGATATGAATTGAAGGTATAACGTGTAATGAATGATAAATCCATAGAGTGTCCAAATCCACCACCTTCCCAAAAGCCATGTTACATTCTGTCTAAATTAGTGCAGAGGTAAGCAGGAGTAAGCACTTGCAAGTGGGTTTAAGCCTGTTTGTGTGGTGGTAAGCAATGCGCACACAGGTTAAGCAATATTGAAGCTAACTCCCTGTAAGCATATTTAACCGGAAGTTGGCATTGCTTACCTCTGCGCAAAACCGCTTACAATTGCTTAAAAGTGCCTTAATCACTCTGTATCCAACAGCCACTGTTCTGCCCAGCAACAAAATAAACAGCCCTTATAGATCTTGAACCCAGGACCCTGTACACTATAGTCACAGTAGTTAACCAGTAAGCCATCACAGCAGTACATAAGATTGAGGTATCTCCAAATTGATCCTCACTATAGGAAAATCAAAATGTACATGTGAAAGGAATCTATATACAGTTTTATGTTGTATAACCTACTACATAACATAAATATGTGAACTAGAGTATTAAGTCCAGATGTGAGGTGTCATTGTAATAAAGTGTTGAAATCCCCCAATAAACACAAGTACCCCATACAGTGTACATACACATGAATCATAGATACCAAACATATATATATATATATAACATGTAATGAATGATAAATCAGTGGCAAACAGCAAATAGTGTACAAATTAAAAATTAAGCAATGCTAAGCATTGCACACGCAATGTGTAGGCCAGCTAAATCAGTTTGCCCATTGCTATACCCCTTTAAGCAATGCCATCCTTAGGTAAGCAGGTTTGCCCATAGCTTAGCATTTTCAAAACTGTCCAATCACGGCAAGGTCGGGAAATCGGCCCTATTTAAACCCCACAGGTGGGAATACATCTCACAACTGGTTGCAGCTTCCTCCTGTAGGCACTATGGCTGGTGTGGGTGAAGGATTGCACTTCCGGGTGCAGCACAGGGGCATCCAGGAGTCCAAAGTCATGGCAGGACTCCTTGTTAAAGACCATGACCAGAAACTGCTGCAGGGACAGTACCAGGGTTCCCAATATAAAGCAGAAGCCTGGGACCGTCTCGCCTGTGACCTCACCAGTGCCACTGAGATTCCTCAAACTTGTGAGCAGGTCAGGCATCACTATGCTGACCTGAAACAGAGAAAGAGGGAGCTCTTGGCTCAGTGGATCCAAGAGGCTAGGCAGATGGGTGATGTCCAGGCTGTGTGTAAGTATCAGTCTACTACCTGTGTAATAATTGCTAGCTCATGTATATTATGGATAGGTATGGCTAAGTATTCCTCTTATGTCTTTGACAGTGGCAGATGAGCGGGCTGTGAATCGGGAAGCCCATGCCTGTAGACTGCAGAGGTTGCATCACGAGGCAGGTTAGTAATAATCTTGCATGTACTGTCATAAGAAATAAATCTAAAAGTAGTAGAAAGTTAATTGCCAGAATAAAACATCTATTGTGTATGGCATGCACTGAATAAACCAGACACTATGGCAGGAAGAGTCTCATATAGGTTGTATGTAAATAAAAGGTTAACAGCCTGGCAATAAAGGTCTAACTGCTGGACTGCTTGTGTTTATTCTGGTATCATATGGTAATGTAGTGTTGCAATCTCTTAACAGTGCTGTTGTATTAAGCACTGTTACCCACACTGTGCTACATAAATAAAATGTGTAGGAATGTCTGTATATGGCTGTTGTAATCACAAGGTCATATTGTACAACTGAGAGAGAGAGACTTAGACAGAAAACAGTGAAAAGATAGACAACATAATCCAAATAGCACACTCAACTGAGACATGAAGTGTATTTTTAGCACACACAGCCATGGTTCGAATCCTGGGAGTGGTAGTAAGCTATATGCAGAATCATACCCCACAAATGTACAGATATTGTCAGAAAGTCCAGATAATTGGTGCAAGTCTCCTGCCTGTCACACTGTCCCCCTGGCAAATCAGTGGGATGATCCCAGAAGTTTAGGCAGCAAATAATGACATACAACTGATTGTCAGACATCATAACTGTCGGAAATATATCTATAAGAACAAACCTGTCACTCTAGCAACTCACCAAAAGTGTTATGAGAGTAATAAGCAAAGTATGTCCCAACTCCACCCTCATGTTGTGAAGCTATGACCAGAGTGTGTGCAGTAACAGAGTGAAATGTATGCGCATAATAATGTGGAATCTAGTAATATGTGTGGCAACATTCAGGTAGTGTTAATAAACATTCTCCCACAGGTTTGTCAGATA